>NW_010395303.1:22844-26609 GCF_000710305.1 Buceros rhinoceros silvestris | reverse complement strand
CTTTTCAAATTCTCTGTTACCTGCAGAGAGAAAGAGAAGGACTGAAGCGAAGGCTTAGGGGAGATCTCATCAATGTTTATAAATAGCTGATGTGTGAGTGCAAAGAGGATGGAGTCAGGATCTTTTCAATGGTGTCCAGTGACAGGACCAGAGACAGTGGGCACAAACTGAAACCCAGGAGGTTCCCTCTGAACATCTGGAAACGTTTCACTGTGATGGTGACCAAATGCTGGGACAGGTTGCCCAGGAAGGTCATGGAGTCTCCTTGTCTGGAGATCTTCAAAAGTTGTTTAGATGCAGTCCTCAGCAATCAGCTTTAGATGGCCCTGACTGAATAGGGTGTTGGACAAGGTGACCTCCAGAGGTCTCTTCCAATCTCAACCATTCTGTTATTCTGTGGCGACAGAATGGGAACAAGAAAGGATTTTTATGTCTCAGTGAAAGGGAAGGCAGAGAATCAGGGAATTTACATGCTGGAAATCACCACCACTGCAGCATATGTACAGCATGTGAACAGCAAGTATTAAATCAAAAGAGTATACAAACATGCATCTAAAAATACTTAGGTCACTCTTTCATCAAATGCAGACATTATGGGTTAGTAGGGTTAGTAAGGTTAGTAGCTCAGGATCACAGAGTAGTGGAGGGTGGAAGGGTCCTCTGATGTCATCTGGTCCAGTGCCTCACTCAAAGCAGGGTCAGCAAGTGCAGGTTGCTCTAACTGCATAAAGGAGAGAGAATTTAAAATCTGTTTGATCCATACTAACCACGAAAGTAGAGATTGAACCAACTACTTTTGTTGCCTGAAATCCTGCTTAGTCCATCCAGAGCCATTGGCAGCCTGAACTTTCCTCAAAGTCTGTGATCCTTTGACAATGGCTTTTTTGTTCTTATCTACTCACTGTCTGTGACACCGTCATTTTCTGCTCACTCTTGCTTGACATTTTTCTTCAAAACTTGCAAGGTCCATCTCGGGGAAGAACTGCTCCATCAGGACAGAGGTTTTCAAAGTAGAGCCCTTGGTAAGAGTGTAAGTATAGCAGCTGCCAGTGAACAAACAGGCCTTCAAAGAAGAGAATGAATTTTCTTTATCTGTAAGAGTTGAGGAAAGCAAACCATGTCAAAGAAGTATGAGTGGAATGAAGGACTGCAGGTTTGGTTTTTTTCTTTTTTTCATCTTTTTTTGTTGTTGTTGTTGTTTTTTGTTTTTTGTTAAGCCTATTTCTATGTTGTAATTCCAGGACAACTTGTCTGCAAAAAAATTTAATTTGGTGGGAGGATCCAGTCAAAATACTTTGCCTGTCATTTGCAGGCACTTTTCAATGTATGTGAAATTTCTGTAGTGACTGATGCATACCTTTGATATTTCTGTTTATTCTTTCATGTTCCATGGCGCTACCATTTTATATCTTGTTTCCCTTTAAGGCAACTTTTTTTGTTTGTAGTCACCCTTCTCTTAATTATTTTTAACACTTTCAGTTAGTTTTCTCATTCCACGTTTGTGCACTGAGATCAATCTCTACTGGGGAATCAACAAGCCAGTGTTAACCCTAAAACAACTATAAAGATTAAACAGATTTTTAAAATGTTTTACAAGCAAGACTGAACTTGTACATACTTCGACGATGAAGAACATTCAGACATTGAATTATAACTTGACATAATATAAAGCAGAAGATTTTAATTCTGTAAGTTTAAAAGATCAATAAATATTAAACCTTTGACTTTAGTTAATATGAGCAAAGATACAACGGACTCACAGAACCAAATAATTATTTGCTTTAATATGGACAAGAAACTGTGAGACAGTAATGAATTTGATGGTAAGTTCTACTATTCTGGTGGAAGATTATGAATGGATTTTAATTTGTCATTAATAAACCTAGGGAAAAAAAAAGTTTATTATAAACTACTTGTAGATATTATCAGCAAGAGAGAGATCACAATAAATATAAGAGGAACCAAATTGTTTGAAGTATAAAAATGTGTGCTGTAAGGATAATAAAAGCAAATTTATTTCCATAAATTATCAGATTATGTATGTTTGGATATTCATGACAGTGTCTTGCTCTGTGTGTTATCTTTTTGTCCCCAAAAGCACAGGGAGGAATAATTCCAGATCCCAGAAATGATAATTTTGAAACCAAATTCTTGCCTTATACTGACACAAATGTCCACCACGTGCAGTACACAGTTGAAATCTGGACAATTTTCATTAAATAGAATAAAAGTTCAACTGAAAGGATGGGGAAAAAAGGTGAGATTTCTGGCTTGTGGTGCTGAGCGGTATGTGTTACAGCATTATTACATTTCCTGGTTTATACACTTCCTACATTTCCTTTAGGTCTATTTTGATCTTACTGCCATTGCCAGAGGGTAAGATTTGTCATTAATATATATCTAAACTTGTTGGAACATCATGCATGTGTTGATGGGAAAATATCTTCTCCAGTTCATGAAAAGAAAAAACCAAATGTTTCACAGAAATACTTTCTCTTGATGTGCATCACATCTATATGAAAGTTAGCAAGACAATATTATAACCTATTTCTTTTATCCACAATGTTGTTCTTTGGCTGTTGACAAAAGGAAAACATCATCAATTTGAGAGTACAATAGCATGTGTCTAAGGAAAATCAGACTCATTTCTGTACTATCTGTTACGGAGAATTTAATGAAACTTTATTTCAGAAGTTTTATGATGTTGATGACTGATTTAAGAAAAGAAAAAAGAAAAAACTGAACATGAGAAACAAACCAGTGGGCTGCTACCACTCAAAGATCCTTTCGTAAGGAATTTGGAATTACTGAAATGTACTGACATTTAGGACTCTTTTTTTCATTTCTATTTATATTTATCTCCATTGTCCCTAACTGCTGTTGCATATTGTGGTGATATTTCTTAAATTTTTTGCCAAGCATCCACTTGAACTTGCTGATGATTTTGTGGACTAGTATGAGCTATACATGATGCACAAACACAAAAAATGATCTAAGATCTTTATTGTTTTCAGTATTCATCTGTTGATATAATTGGTCTTTACATAAAACCTTCAACATAACCTAGCTCTTTATTAAACATCAGATTGGTCTTCATGGAAGCAGATACTTTCTGTTCATTGCTTTTTGTGGTTCCAGAAAAGTCCATTTTGGTTTAACTCTTTCCTTTCCCTAACTTTCCAGTAGATCATTCAGCCTAATAATTCCACAATAACTCTATCCTTGCCTTGTGTGTAGGCTACGTTTTCATCTGTTGCAACATTACTGGAGATATTAAATGTAAGTTGTAGTGCTACTGCTAACCTCTTTCTGATACAAATCTGACCATATTATATTCAGTCTCAGAGATTTAAAACTATATTAGGACACATGACCCTGAAACCATGAGGCTTTTTAAGTGAAAGCTGCTTTGGACTATATTAAAAAAAACACCTTTAGTTACTGAGCCTTTCAGAGAGCACATGCTCATAACTTTCAGATTCTCTTTGAAATCACAGTCTTAATGACATACTCATTTGCAGTCATTGCATTCAAAGGCCTTTAGCCAGCCCATCACAAGCTGAAATCCCTTTCAATGTTATCATAGATGTCTCCATGGCAACGCAGGGTGATGTTGTCAACAAACTAACGGCTTCAGGTAAGAATAAGCTGAATTCATACTTCTAAGACAATAATCTTTGACGATAAATGATGTAGGTAAGTCTAGATTTAGAAACACAGCCCCTCAACAGGTTTTCTCATTAATATTTCAAATTTGGCAGCAGG
>NW_010395303.1:0-22751 GCF_000710305.1 Buceros rhinoceros silvestris | reverse complement strand
GCAGGAATCATTCAACAATATTAAATAGAAATTAGATTTTAGGTACATGTTTTCTTGTTCTTAAAGGTACTGGCTAAAAACAGATCACTTCTATCTGCCTTCCTTTTTCTGGGTGCATTACAGACTTTTGCCTGTGTATTTTCCTCTGTAGCTCATTCCATGTAAGGAGTAGTTGAAACTGTAACACACTTTATTTTCACAAGAAGGAAAATAAAAAGGATCATCTTTTCACACTTGTATTATTTGGCACTTCTTTTTGACTCCTAAAACTGCTGAGAGGCAGCTGAAAAGATGAATGAGTTTATACCTTCTTATTTATTTTCTTACTGACAAAAATATCTTTTTTCCCCCAAAGGATTCATGGGAGACTTTCAGTTTCCTGTTGACCCCTCTGCTTCTTTATCTGTCCCTCATTTTCCCTTCTACATTGCTGTTTGGGTTTTTTTGTTGGTTTTTTTTTTTTTTTTGGGGGGGGGGGGGACGGTGTCTTAGCTTCTATCACAGCTTTTCCCCTCCCTTGCCTCCACAGCAAAAACCTCAGCAGCGCCTCCTCTCACCACACCAGTAAGCTCTGAAGCGGGGGGGGGGTGGACGAAACACAAGAGAAGTCTTTCTTCTTATCTTGTGTCTCATCACTAATTTCAGTGTCTTCCACTCATTTTTCCAGGCGTAAGAGATGCAGCATTAAGACCGATGCATTTGGAAAGCATTAAAGGTTAATGAAGTGAACTGACTATAGTTCTGAAGTGCTCCTTGTCTTGGAAGACAAATTGAACACTGGGATGCTTTACTGCAGCTCCTGCTGCACCCAAGTCCCTTGTTGGGTGTCCAAAGGACGCCTGGCTTCTAGTAAGAGCTGTATAAAGGGAAGGTGCCAGCCCATGTCTGGGACAGTGAAGTGGGACTTGAAATTAGAGCTTTGGAGTACAGGGTGTGAAAGAACATCAAAATGGGGGAAGCTCTGGAAGTGCAGCAATCTGAAGGATCCTTACATAAACAAACCTATGTATTTGTCTCCACTTGATACCCCACAAACTCTTTGGATATATGTTTTGAAGCATACAACTAGAATGGCACATACAGTCATATTATCCATTGTATTGCAGCACAGTCTGTGCTACTTTCCTTTTTCTCAACTTTTTTTCACCTTTTTACGTAAACATCTCCTCCCACTGCTCCAACCTTGCAAACAAATCCATCTGACATGCATGATGTAGTGCTTGATTCCTGGATATACTCTTCTAAGTGTACTGGAACCTTCTGCTTTGCATAGTTCTGTACCTTTAGTATGCCAAAACAAAGTACTGCTCTTTATGTATAGCCACAAGGATTGATATGAGTATGCTTTTTTTTTCCCTGTGAAAATACACTCTCAGAGAACAGTAAATCTCTGTGGCAGACCTGAGACCTTAATGTATTTATTTTGCCTACAGAGAACAGCAGTAGCAACATCCAAGCCACTAGAAATTGGAGCTAAATATAAATATATTAAACAGCCATAACACTTTCATAATGCAGTGTAACTTCTCTGAGGAATGTAAATATGTTCTTTCTTTTTCAAATTCCAAGACAAGGAAGGCTGTGCATGTGACAAAGTTAATTTTTTTCTGAGCATAAAGAAAGAACTTTTCTTTTAAAAGGAACATAAAAGTTGTCTAAGAGAGTTTAAAAATAAGAACAAAAAGAGCACCATTGCCTTATTTAAATCTCCCTTAGAAAATATCAGTTATTTCTTCAAAATGTAACTGCAATTCCTATTAAAAAAATTAGTATTCCACTCTAAACTTCACATAGGACTCAAGATTTAATTTTGTATTGGTATTATTCCACAATAAAAGCTACAAAATTGCAGGGTTTTTGCTTATGGACAGAGCTGCTCTGCCTTCTAAATCTGCAACATATGCAACTCTAACCTTTGGTGAAATGGCTTTAGAATACTGGTAGTCAATTAACAAATTAAGACAAAATCAAAATTTTCCATCCCACAGTTTCAAATACTACATCCACAAACTGAATCTTCTTCCAGAAATGGATTATAGGGGAATCAACACAAGAAAAGTGCAAAAAAAGGGCAGAAGAGACCCTCACACTCATACCTAGAAGTTCTACGTTGTATTTTGCAGGCTTTTCCCTTTGTTTACAGAAGCCAGTACAAATGGGCCATGGAAGTTCGTTATAGTGAGAGTACAGATGTTAACAACAGCTTTGTAGATTTTTCTTTTTTACCTTTTCACAGTGGTTCTCAACCAAACACAGAGGCTCACTGTCTAGATATATAATCTTGCCTTTTGCTTATCTGCTCGAAGTAGTTATTTTTCCCCCATCTTTGAACCCAAGCAAGTTTCTGTTTCTCTTTCTGTTAACTACATGTGAATTAGTGATATAGTTTGAGACAATGAGTATTGTCCTGGAGCTGGGACTTCCAGATCATTGCTGATATTTGGCCACAAAATCATAGTTTATCACATTACAGCTGGGACAGAGATGAAGCACAAGCTAATCAGGATAAAGTAGAAAGAAAGATGTTCTCATGAACTTTCAAAAAATCAAGTTAATGAGAGGAAATGCAGAAACCACTTAACTAGTCAAACATTCCTGAAACTGAAATTTAAGAACAGTAATAACAATAATCCAGACTGCAGCTCTGGAAACTTGAACCTGATTGTTTTGGTTTAATTAGTTTTATTTTCCAAGGCTTTTATTTCCATTTGTAGTTTGCTTTTGGTTTCCCTCTGACAACAGCTCCTCTTTGCTCATTTCAGAAGAGACTTATTTTTGGTAACAGAGATTGTCTTTTAATAGAAACCATTTTCAGATAAGTCTGATACAGTGTCAAACCATAAATTAGTATTTTTATGTAAATAGGTTTAAAATGGTTCATGTACTGTGTTTGGGAACTTATTTGGTGTTTCTTTTACTAAATAAGGAATTAAAGAACAAATGGCTGCAAATAAATGGCAGAAGAAAAATATAGACTGAGGGCATAGACTTTTTTCCCTTTTGCATGTTCTGTACGTTTAGAACTTAGAAATAATACAATTGTCAAAGTAATTGTACTGGAGAGCACTCTAAAGGGTGGCTTTTATCAACCTGAGCCTGTAACTACTGAAGTTCCTTAAATATTTTCTTTACAGTGAGAGCAGGACCTACAGGTTGCCTACACCAGGCATTAAGAACCAGTTCTGCAATCCATTAAATTCCCTATCCATGAGTCAGTAAGCAGTTCTGTGTGTTTCACAGCAGCAGTAGAACTTAGATCGTGATTTCTTCTAATCCAAAACTGGTGTATAGCAAACAAAACCTCATTTTTTTGCACTACAGCTCTATGTTAGGCTGGCAATGAGTATCTAACCCAGCATCTCAAACTTTCTAGATCAGTGCTTTGGGTTTGTTCGGTTTTTTTTTTAATGTACTGCTGAAAGTCTAGACTAGTTGTAACAACAGTAGTGGAGTTACTGATATTACAGTGTGTAATTATGCAGGCTGGTGGACTGAAGGCTGAGCAAGTACAGCAGTTGCTCCCCAGAGACTGGAAAAACAGTCTTCCCAGGGGTGCAGAGGGAAATGGTGAAGAATAGAGGGGAAGGGTGGCCAGAGTGGGCCAATACACAGGCAGAAATAAGTCAAACTTTCACACAGGGATGGCATGTGACAGTTACTTTAAAAAGTTCTGTGATAAAGTTGAGGGAATGATATGATGTCATTCATAATTAGCTTGTGAAAAGCATAGGCAAACTATTTCCAGAGAGCCTGGCTTGAGGGTTTGCAATGTGATCTACAGCTGCAGCCTGCAACCTAGCATGAAGAAAAACTGCACAGAGTTCTGAGAATTATTTAAAAAAAAAAAAGGGAAAATACTCCCTACGGAACACATCACCTGTGGCATGGACGCTCAATGGATTGTGCCTATCAGTGCCTCCTTTCTCAGGAGCTGAAATAGTGCCAGAGGCTTCTGTGCAAGGAATGGCTCAGCAGAGCTACGGTGGTAGCAGAGCAGGTGTCCAGCCAACAGTGTATGTTAAAGTAATGTGGCGAACCTGGCTAATTTAAACGCCTGTAAAAGGCCATGGCCAGCAAGAATGGTTAAAGCAAATATGATTTGCAGGAATAATAGAAACTCAGCTAGAGATAATCGGTGGGAAACTGGTGAAGCGGAGCAACCAGCAGCTTTGAGCAGTAATAACATATAGTTTATCGGGATGGGAGTCATGCAGTGGGGCTCTCTCCTCCCTGAAGCCTCAAAAGGGGCAGGCTGCTGAGGGCCTCCAAAACTCAGCCTCTTCCCTTCCTCAGGGCATCCAGTAGGGAGTGAGCTGTAAGAGGGAAAGGGAGGATCAAACAGCTGTCCAGTCATACCGTTTTCAGAGAAGGACTTGGCCTTGGACAACTACCACAGAGCTCTGTTGAGGTTAATGGTGACTGTCACTTGTGAATTGTTACTGCTTTTTTTCCCCCTTCCCTTCTGCCTGTAGACCCAATGATCTCCTACTTGTTTAACCCCATCTGTTGAACTCACTGCCTCAATGATCATCAGATGGTTTAATTTCTCAGGTCTTTGACTGGAAACTCAAGCCAATGCCTTTTTTTAAGGACTTCAGGAGAGATGGAAGACTATCAAAGGTGAATGGGGAAGGGAAACAGAGCAGAGAAACAGGTTTTGTAGATGTGGGTGCTGCCCAGACTGTGGGAGTGAGGCAGCTTTGGAGGCTCTTGCTGGGGTCACGGTGGCCATGAACTGGTAATGCATATGTGTGGATTTGGGTAGGTGTGTGCGGGATTAGATTTGTGAGACTGACACAGTATGGCTATATTTAATTTATTTCCTGAATGAGCAATGTTTGGTTTCTGGTGACGATGCTTTGTCTTGAATGTCTCTGATTGTTCTCAGATATATTTCAGGCAGAAGGAGTACTCATTCCACTATGGGAATGCGGAAACCACAAGCACGCAAAATAGTTCTATGACATACAGAATTCAGGTTTTCTCTGGCACAGAACTGGGCATACATTTTGTACAGTCTGTGATATTAAAAGAGGTTAAGATAAGGTTAAGATTAAGCACAAATGCTAAAAAATGCAAGACTACAAAACTTTATGGCATAAATGTGATAGCTGTGAATAAAATTTAATTCTTGATATGTCCACCATGAAACCCAGGAGCATACCACACGGTTCACATTAATGGTGTCTGAACATTTTTCTGCTTTATTCCCAAGAGGTCTGTTTCCATCTGAAGGGAAGTCAATGGTCATTTATACTGGATTGCTGTGGACCTAACTCAATCTAAACTTTAAAACCCTCTCACTGAGACTGCGTAAATGTTGCTCGTAGGAAGTGAAAATTGCAGTAATAAAAAGGGCAAGTTGATCTGTTTTTCTGCTTAGTTCACAAGTACAAATGACTTCAATGATCTCATCACAGTCCCAAGTGGACATTTGTCTCCATCAGAAACAATTTCAGTTTGACAAGTTTTGTAAATCATGTGGAGACAACAACTGAGGCTGAAACAGCAGGCATTTAGCAAATGGGGCCGTTGCTTTGATTGAAATTTATGATGGAAGAATATTATATAAAATGTAGTTCTTCCAAAGAAAGAAACAACTTCTAAGCTAAGTTAAGCTCATTGCTTCTCCTTGTCATATGTAATGTGTTTAATGTAAATACAGGTGATTCACACTCTTTGCTGGATCAAATTAATGAAGATCATTTGGATTAGACCAATTTAGCTTTATTGACTTCAGTAAAGCTGCACTAGCAGTACGCTGGGTGGGTAGATATATGAACCACTCAGACAAAAATTGAAAAATTGAAACCTTTGTAGTAAAGATAGGTGAAGCACATTAACGTTATGACCATTCCTCATCAAAGACCCAGTCCTGTGTAATCCGAGGGACTCTTGCTAATATTTTCAGTGGATCTGAGATTAAACCTTGTGAGGAAGGTGTCAGTTAACTCTTCAGCCTAAATCCCTGTGCATGACAGTGAGGTGTGTGGGGGGACTGGTTGGTGAGACCTGTGCTCCTGCTGGGGCTGCTGCTGGGCAAATGCCTGCTTAGGACATGGCTTCCCAGCTTGAGCTTCTGTATCCCCTCCTTGTCCATTGTCTCTCAGTCTATAATGAAGACACTGGCCCTGGAAGACAATTTTGATTTTTAATAGTGTAGTAAAGTCAAGACATTTCAATATGAAACCCTAGTGTCTGTCCAAACCAAATTCAAACCTCAACAGTGCGTACACGGTACTAACAATGCTGTGAATTTTGTGGAAATGTATATATACACTCGCCTACTTACTGAGGACACAAATTAAACCCTTGCATATATATTTTCCAGCCCAGCCCAGCAGAGAAAGTCATGACAAGAATCAAATGGCTGACAAAGCAAATGTCATACTGAAACATATGTCCTCTGAAGTATCTATCAACTGTAAATGCCTCCATTGATCATATAATTGGAAATACAATACAATTGGAAGATGAGTTTCTAAATTATTAGTGTTTGAGTTAAATTTTTTACTTGGAGCAGTTTCTTTCATTACATAATGCAACATTATAAAAATATTTTAAAACAAGAAGCTAACTTGTAAAGTCACAATAGACATTTACTTGCAGAAAACTACAACTAAGCTGTATAAATAATTTTTCCCCTCAGAGTGGTAGAGGGATGATACATGTGTGCTAAACATGTAAGTCCTAAATGCCTAATCTGAAATAAGGTAGTGGCCCTGTTTCTTCTTGTCAAATGAGCTCTGAGATGTAGAGGAAAAGTCCATACATTATTACTAATATTTACACATGGCTATTTCTGCAATAGCAGTCACCATGCATGTCTTAAATAGGAATAGCTATAATGTGATCTAAATACAGTAAGGGGACAGATGTGTGAATCCAGTGAGGGCTTTGATTTTGATGTACATGAGATGGCATTAAAAAGTGTTTTTGAGACTAAACCTCATATTAAAAAGCCTTTTTTTACATTGCAGAAAAAAGGAAAGAGCAGGGAGACAACATAGTAGAATAAATATGAGGCTAGAGACTTTAGTTTTTTAATATTAGCTTGTCATCTCAGTTTGTATTTAAATCTATACCCTAGTTTCAGGCAATTATAGTATGAAGTAGAACTGAAGTAGAACTGAAGAGTTACTATCTGAGGAGAGGCATGAAAGAAGAGCTGAAGACAGTTTGCTTCCACATTTTGGGTAAAAAACACTAGAAGCTAAGTTATATCACGGAAGTATATATGCACTAGATAGCTTGGAAATAAATATGTCTAAGGATTTAGTTAAGGAATTAACTGTTTTTAAAAGAAGACATTTCAAGTATTCAGCATCCATGTTGTCATTATCAAGCTATTGGGATTCTGACTAAGCTAAGAAAGCATCACTATGCATTGCTAGAGTATTTGCACAGTATTCTTAAGAACATGAAGGTTATTTATTCTTGCTTTTGCAGTGCAAGCGTAAGACATTTCATATAGGTACTTTTATCACATTTGTGTCACTGTATAGAACAATGATCCTATTTAAATCAGAAGATCTTAGTTGGCTTTGTTTTACTGTCTGTAAGGAAAACTAGATTCAGACCTGTGTTAAATCTACTGTTAACCTCCGAGTCTTTGAATACAGGCAACTCAACTTGAATTTGATGCTGTAACCAGCAGACAGCTGCAGGTAGGAATGGAATATGGCTATGGTGTATTTGCAGATAAGGTATACTAAAAGACCTTGTCCCTTGGTTGAGTTTCTTAAATATTGAATACTTTGTGTCAAAATATATCACATAGCTGCAGGCCAGCATAGAAGGAACCAAGGAATGTTTTACTAACGTAGGCAGGAATGGAAAGATTCTCAAAAAAAGCTGGAGAAAGCATTAAAATAATATTTATAAAATTTCTCTCGAAGTGGGGAGCATCTGTCAGCAACCCCCAGTACTGAACTTACTGCCTGTGCACGTTCAACAGAAGGAAATTGTCAGATGGTTCCAAAATCTTCGAAATTTCCAATAACAAAATGTCATCTTATTTGGATTCAGATTCAGTTCTTCCATGAGCTAAACCCTGAATTGTCTTGTTACGGTTGTTGATAGATTTGTTTGTACTGAAATATGCTTTTGTTATGGCTGCACATAGTGTTGCTTTTTCTGTCTCAAACAGCAAAATGTTACTGCATTTCCTTCCATACAGAGCTGAATTTCAGTACCAGTGAAATAATCACTATGCAGCCACCATGTAAGTCTGCAGCGTTCACACCTCTTCTATATCCTCATTAAATGAATTCCCACAGCATTCAGTACCTCAATTGTTTGCAAAGTGCTTTGAGGCCAGAGAAAGAGCAGCACAGGAATATACGCCACCATATGACACCATGTGATGACACATTTCTAAACTGGTATGAGAAAATGTAGGTTTAGATAAAAACATTTTCATACTGAGCACAAGAAGGAGTTTAAGCACGAATAACAAAAGGCAGAGGTTTAATTATGTTTTCAGAAATAAAGAGATTGGCCAGCTTAAATATTGCAGCATGAAACCTATTATCAAAGATAGATGAATTGAGAAGATTGATTGGTCTTTTGTGCTTTTATAGCAACTCACAGACACGTGAACCATTTCTCTTCACTCATGTTACAAGCGTACAACTTGGTAATCATTACATTTGAGCCTCAGAGGTTGATTATCACATTTCCATAGAGCTTAATGTCTTCTGCAGAAGGCAGAGTAAAAGTCAGTTACTCAGAAACTGTAGAAACCATACTTTCTTTTGAAGGTCTGGGGGTAAATTTGACATTCCTTACTAGTGAAGTAATCTGAGCTGTAAGGAGATCTCTTTGCTGTTGAGTAAAGAATGAGAGCATAGTGTTACACTTTAGCCTAAGCACTATAGTATTACATTGTAGTTGCAAAACATCAAAATAGACTTGAAAGAGCATATTATACCACTTCTAGAGTGGAACATATTTTCTTACATGAAACTTTATATATCAGAAAACATGACTTGAGAGAAAACAGAGCTTTTGTTATACTGCGTCTTTTTAGATGACAAAACTGACAGCAGCTGCAATAGTGGTTCTTCAGGCCCTAGACAGAATATCTCATTAAAAAAATCCATCTGAAAACAGACACAGTATGAAAGACTGGAGGGTCAGGTAGGGGTTCTTTGGTCATTTAATAAAGTAGGATGATCTAATAATGACAAAGAAACCCTTGCCCGAAATCAGACAAAGCAGAGCCTTGTCCTGAGCTGCATGTAGCTTTATGTAAGCCTCCCACCCACTGTGTAATCAGCTTACAAATGAAGTGACTCTTTTCATCTTGTGAATTTAGTCTCCTTCTGATAGGAAAAGAAAAATATTTTTACCAAATGAAATTTTTGTTTTCTGAATACTTCTCTGAATGACTAATCACACTTTAGGTTTACATGAGGATCAGAAAAACACAGAGCTCTTGTCTGCAAGAGATCTCAGAAGTTTGCCTTACCTACTTTCTGCCTCTGACAGCACTGGTTTTCTCTTTGCTATTCCTGACAGATGTTGGAAATGTTCCTAAACATTCCTGATGCTGAAGAGCATGCTCAGGTTTTTGGTTACACTTTTACCCCTCATTTTTCCTGCTGCAGCTTAAGACCATTATTGTTTAACCTACCTGTTAGAATCCAACAAGCATTTTTAAAGGAATGTAGGATTATTCTTTCATATTAATATTTCTGGCATAGAAAATAGCCCATCAAATTTTCTCTACCAATTAAAACCTGGTTTGGGTTACGTACTAGGACTTTCTGCTTCTGAAGTTTACTTCCTGTGTCTCTTGCATTGGAATAAAGGCATTTCTGATTAGAAGCTGATGCACTATCAGAGTTTCTCTCTCTTTTGATTCTGTTGTGCAAAACTTTGTCCCACTACCTTTTAAGCTTCTGTCCTGTTTATACTTACCTGAAGGAATTTGCTCACTCTAACCTCAATCCCAATTTAAAAGAGTCCTCATTGCATTTGCAAGTGCGCAAAGATACCCTTCCTTGTCTTCTTTTGGGGGAGTCCATCCTTGCTCAGTAGTTTGCAGAATACCATCCCATGGTTAATGAAAGCAAAACTCTGCTGCTGACATTATTGGCATGGCCACATTTACCCTCAGGCTGTGCTTGTCCCTGCTCGAACCCTGAATTTCTCACTGTGAAGGCCAATGAGAGTAACCCCTGCCGCTGCCAGAGCACTGGAGCCACTTGCGGTCTGCTTAGGCTTGCTCTGGACAAGGCATTTATCTTTGCATGTACCAGGGACCCAGATGTGCCACTTAGGCTGTCAGTAACATTTTGGATAACAATGATCAGAGCTGGGAGACAAGTGGGTCTTTTCACTGCCAACAGGGGGATGTCACAAACTACTTTTATGTTTTGGTTTTCCTTTTGAGGAGGAAGGTAGTGAATCTCCCGGTATTTCAGGTCTGTGCCTTTTCTTCCTCTGCTATTGACATTACACCTTCCTGTGCTACCCGAGCTGCATATTTACTTCTGAAAGAATTTAAATGGAATAGCAGTCCTCCTTCTGAAGAGGTGAAGTAGTTACTACCAATTGGCGTTACTGTAGCTTTGCCCCAATTTTTGCATTCGTGGCTGAATTTTTGGCTGTGTTCAAGCTTGAAATGGTGACTTAAAAGGTCTACAACATCTCCTTGCAAACGGGCTCGACTCCTGTTTTTGTCTTTTGTCCTGGGAAAACAAAGATCTGGTACTTGGTTCTTATCCTTTATCCACGGACCATGTACTGCTTCCATGTTACAGAGCATTCTGCCAGGAAAACACAAATACCTCTGGATGTTTACATATAATTTCAAATGTTATTAATGAAACAGTGCCACTCCAAAATTTAAATAGCAAAATAAGGATGCATAAAATAAATGCTAGCTTTTCAGTTATTCTTTTGGCTTTTTCATGTCAAATATGTGTTAATGATATTCTTATACATAAATTATTAATTTATTGCAAAACAGTACTTCTCAGAATATCAAGCTAGCTAAATAGCATTGACAATGAACTGAAGATATTTATGTGAATAGACATGAAAAATTTACTGCATATTTGCCATGGTCCATGACTTGCTGGTGATGAGTGTTCACACAGTTATGGGATTATTCGTAAGAATATTCATTTTTCACGCATAATTGTGAACTGTCTGAAAATTTATCTCAGAAATAATGTTTTCAATTTGCATTTTTTGAAGTAAAAATTCTTACCTGTTCACTCAGAACTCAGAAGTATTATGTGATTGAAATGATTAGTCACACTTTCCTAGAAATCAATCACATGCAACTCAATTGCTTTTATGAGTCGAAAAATCCAAAAGCTGAAATGAATTTGCAGCAAGTGTTTTCTGAATGTTAAGCAGGCAAAATATATGGCAATATTGATCTCCAACAAGAAAGTATGTGCTGACACAAAAAACAGCTGAATTTTTTGCGTGATGTGAATATTATCGATAACTAAACTTCCTCTTTTGCCATGTTGTATTTTTGCTTTTGAGAAGGGAGTAGAGATTAGTACTTCTAATCTCTTTTTCATTTTTTCATTGTTAGAATCCTCTTCAATACTGATATAAGAATAACTGCAAAATAATCACCCAGTAAAAAAACCCCCAGCTTGTAACAATGAGTTTCAAACCTTAATTGAGTAAAACCAGGCAGTTAAGGGGAGAATTTCATCTTCTGTTATGGTCCTATTTACTCGAAAATACATGGCACTGGTAAATCTACTTGATTGCTGTGGCAGTATTTTCACAGTGGAAAATTTATTTATTAAAAGAATAAATTAAACAAAATTAAAAGAATATTTCTGTTTTCAGAACAGTACAGAAAGGGTGAAAGGAACTGCAGAAAGCATTTTTTTTCATTATATTCAAAGTTCTCTGTTGGCTTGGAGATAGACCTCATGACAAAAGATCCTGCAAAATTAGGGGAAGTCTACCCTTCTCAGCTGTTCACACGTGTGGAAAAAAAAAGGATTTGCTACACCATGGAGTACAGCTTCTCTGCATCATTTGTACAAACCATGTGGTGGGTTATTCTCAAACATTGAAGGCTGGCATGCAAAATATTAAAGTTCTGAATGCAATCAGGTAGGATACAGGGACTTAGACAGCTAATGTTTCTATATCCACAGCTTTGGAGCAAAGCTTTTAGGAGCATATTTAATTGCACCTGCATGAATAATCTAATTTAAGTCTATGAAGCCTTAAATAATATGCTGTTACAAATAAGATGCTTTTTAACTGTTTCCCTGTTGCAGGAGAGTGGGCGATTCAGTTCAAGAATTAAAAGTTGAAGTTTTAGTACTAATAAGGTCCCCATGCTCAAGGCAAGCTCATGAGACTTGTTGTTGCATCCGTGTTTGGCAAGGATGCCAGGCCTGCCACAGCCCAGCAGCCCAGGCTTGCACAACACAGAAAAGTAAAGATGGTCCTTGTTCTCTCTGCACTGCTCAGAAGGGTCTCCTTGAAAAACAGAGACAAACACACCTGTAGGAAGGCTGGTTTGGATAGTTCACTCACTTGGCATTGTCTATATTTTTCTGCATGATATTGTCACAATTGTCTGAGTTGAGAATGAATTTTGCAATAAACCTTAGAAGAGAGTCCTTTCTCAATGCTAAATATACCCTATCTTTAAATATAACAATTCGTTTCAGAATTACCCCAGTCTCTGATTCAGAGGAAGCAAATGAAGAACAACCAGGTGTTTAATTTCTTATGTGACTGTGAGATTCCAGGACTAATGGTGGTCTAAAGCAGAGTAATCAATAATTGTCTTCAATCAATTTCACTTCAGTTTTATCTCTTGTTGAGCACTGCCAAAATAAATAGCTAGTACATCCAGTCTCAAATGTTAGTTCAAATGAGTCACTCACATTGTTTGCATAGTGGGTCAGATAATTGTTACTGAGCTTATCAGCATCGTCTTGTTTCTTTGAAGCAGTGATGAATATAAATAATTTTTGAAGCAATGCAAGTGCATAATCTCCAGTGTCAGTGTGGTGTGCTTCACAGAGCTCACAGGGCTCCTGCTTTGTTTTTTGCCAGTGACTAAATCCATGTGTTTCAGATGGACTGCTTTTTGCAATGATTTTGACAACTGGGAATAAATACTAGGAGCAAATGATTTTGGCATCATACAGCTGTGATTTAAACAAAGATTGTCATGATTTTCTTACATTCTTGTGGTTTTCATCCTTTGAGTTTAATGTGATCTGGAGCTTTCCTGCCAAAAAAACAAAAAATCAGAGAACAACAAAAAGAGCAAGGCGGGGCAGTACAGGGAAGGGAAGAGAGCTTAATTTTGTAAGCCTAAAATCTAGATGTGAAATATAAGATAAAATACACTCTACCTTTCCACCAGAAGGTATAGTAACTACACAGAGGCAATTTATATTATTTGAAAGGGATCAAAATCACTACATTTACGATGAAGCAACCAAAATAATTCTTTGTATGCTAAAGAGAAAGGTCCTAATATATTAATGTTACTTGTTTCCATGAAAATGGAAATTCTACTTTAAGGCTTCAAGCAATTTGATAAAAAGAGAGAACATGAAACCAAATGAGAAATGGAATAGCCTGAAGAGACAACAGTTTGAAAGATGAATAGTTAAGAGGACAAATTAGTACTCACATATGTGCAGAGCTAAGATTTGGTCCATTATGTTTCCTATTGTGGCGGTCTTTGAAAGTCTGAAGAATTATGGGTGGTTATAATAATTTAAGACAGAAATAGCTGCTCGGGTACTCAGGTAAATAAATCGTGCATAATAAAATAGAAACTGTTGTTGGTGCTTCCTTTATAGTTTTCACTCTATAAGCTATTGAGTGTCTTCCTGAAATTGGTATATTCAAAAGAAACTTTCTGCAAAAATATCAATAACTTCAGAAGTCAGAAGAAGACACATGAATATGGAAATTAAGCATTTGTAGTACCTCTTTCTGGGACACAGTACTAAGATGTTTATGGAATCCAGAACAGGACAAAGATCTAAATAACTGTGCATGTGTATCCTCTTTCTGATCATCAGCCTGTAGGACCAATCCTATAGCGTGGTTCAGTTGCAATTAAATGAAGTAGGAGGACGTAGCAGTCAAACAGAGCAATTACCCAGTCCTTTGTTAGCCATCTGTTCAAAACATCAGCTTTTTCTCTTCTTCTGTGGGTTGCATCCCAGAGAAAGGCCCTGGTCTCGTGCATGGATCTGTGCCTGTGGTTCATCATGTGAACCTGTGTCCAAGTAGTTAAACAGAGACAAATCTGCAACTTTGCTTTGAAACAGAATTTCAATTTTATGTGTCGTGTGTACTACTTGCTTAAGTGTGAAAAAGATCTTACTGTTTTCTCTCCTTGAACAGATGTCAAGAGCAGACCGTTTGGTCAAAGCTACAGATATGTAGCTGTTTTTCCCACAGGGCTGAAATGCAAGGATGGAAGCTGCTCCTTGGTAAAAACAATCTGAGCTCCATTCTTCAAACGCATATAAATGTCTCTTGGCTTCATGAACTATGATCTAAGTGGAGAAGTAAGGAAAAAAAGATTAAGTAGTAGCAAATCTGAGAGTACAATCTAATATCCATTTTGCGTAATTGTGGTATAACTATGATGTCTTTTGAAATTATACGGTACATTTGCCAGCTGTAAATAACGGATTTGATTCATATTGTTCACTGCATCAGACACGTCAAAACTATCACCAGTTTAACACTTGAACATCTTAACACTGCAGTTATTAAACCTCTGCAGAAAATAAAACACACAATGCAAGGAAAAAGTAAGTGCGGATCTCTCAAAAAACCTATAGGAATTTGGCAAATACATGACAAAATGTTTTCCTTGAAACAAACACTAAAAATGTGTCTTTAACCAACGTTTCCATAAATCCTTCATCTGTATTAATTTTGTCTATTATTGGTCAGAGTACTTATTTGTTTTAACAATTACTCAATACAGAGTTGGATATCTTCTTCACCAAAATATCAATTTTTTTTTTTACATAGCTTGTGGTTTCCTGTCACAGCTGGGAACTCAGCCCAACCTGGAAGGAGCCTTCCAGTCCATATAAATTGGAGTGGAATTGGGCAGCAATGGCCATTGATGGCAGAGAACTGGGGAGACTTTTTGCAATGAATAGATAAATGCTATGAAGTATTAATTAACTATTCATGATGATGATATGCTGTCGTCTGCAGACCAGTGCACAATTTAGGTTTTACTGTGAGTAGGCAGTCACAAGAAAATTGTGCTGTGTCATTTTCACATGGCTTTTTATTTTCACATTTAAATGAAGGGTAGAATTAAGTCCTGCGTATAAGGGTCACAGAAGTTTGTAAACTGAAGCCCCATATAATTCCTGTATCATAGGCTTACCTATTGGAGTCATACTTTTTTGTTTCTTTTTTCTTTCTGGCAAAGAAGGCAGTTTGACTGTGGTGTCCTATGTTTTCAGTGAATTTGCTAATCACAGAGCTCCTAATGACACAAGTATGCCTCCTGCCAGAGTCAGCCCAGTCTCCCTCAACAGAGCAGGGGCAGTGGACACAGCCCACAGCTACACTATGGCTTTTTCACGGCTCTGCTTAAGCTGCTGAGCTTAGGAAGGTCATGACCTCCACCTTGTTTGCTCTAAGGTGGTAAATTGTTTCCTTGAGAGGTGTGGGGAGTATATTAACCACAGGGATTAGAGGGGCTGCACACTGCAGTGCCCAGACACAGGTCCTGGGTGCAAGGGAAAAGCCAGGTGAGGCAAAAGGTGTGGAAAGGTTGGCTGGTGGCTGCCACTGCTGCTGGAAGGGGTGGGTGAGGACACAGAGGGGAAACTATGGCCAAGCATGAAGGAAAAGTAGTTGCCAGGAAAAGACATTCCACAAGGATTTCCTTCCCACTATCCAAGGAGCGATGAGCCCAATTCACCAGATCTCTCCAACTCCAGTTAGTGCCTTTTTCTGCTATTTCTCTTCTTGTGGCTGAAGATTTGACCCCCCATCTTGAACTTACAAAGTTCAATTTTGTTTACGCTGCTGAAAAGCCTGGAGTTGACTGTGAAAAGTGAAATTACTTTTTTTCTGAACAAAAACAGAGTTTCAATGAAGCAGAATTACTTGGTTTCTTACTTCATCTAAAGATCTTTTTATTATAAAACCAAAGTGTCTCAAGAAAATTTTAAAAAAATTTTTATAAAGAATATTATTCTGTTGTCTTTTTTTTGTTTGTTTTAAGAAATGAGAACGCTTTGGCTTGCTTGAAGCTGTCCAATCGTCTCTACAGACCACAGTCCATCTGACATTGTGTTACATAAACTGCAGACCATGGAGGAAAGAGGCACAAAAAAAGAATACATATTTCTCTGTGATTATTTTCGGCACATGTTTGCAGCTGTCAGAGCCTTACCTTCTTTTTATTTTTGCTTCCCTGGAAAAACCTTTCTGAGGGGTGAGGCATTGTCAAAGGACAAGAAAGGCAATACTCAGGCAGTTAGATATTTCACAGCCAATCAGTCCGGATTGTACGTAAATTACGTAGTTACACAGTGAAGTATTATCCTTTTCAAATGACTGACAATAACACAAATTCTTGGACACAGCCTTGCTGGCTGAAGAGAAGTAAATCGAACTGAAAAACAGAAGATGACCAGCATGACAAATAGTGCCCAGTTGATCACATTTCTTTCCTCAGAAAAGTACTTCTATTTATGCAAATGGTGGTATCATTTAATATCAAAAGCTTCCAGAAGGGTAAAAAGTAAATAAAGGACAAACTGTACCAGGAAAATATGACCATCTGATTTGACAGCATTACAGAAACAGATTAAGAAAACATTCCATTTGAGGGACTATTACTTAGAAGTGATCTGATTCATAGTTTGTTTTTCTTTCATAGATTTAGGTCAAAAGGAATCACTGGAAAATCCAGGCCATCCTCCTGTTTGCAAAGAGACTTTACATTTCACCCAATAGCTTACACATAAAATTCCCTGGGGTTTTGGAGTTTGTTTGTTTGGGGGTTTTTTGCTGTTGCAGTCTCTGTGTTTGGCTGACTCCTATTCAGAACTACATTCAGTTTTGAGCTGAAGATCCAAGGGAGAGTTATTCTATCATCCCCCGTGGGAGTTCACCTCAATGGTTTGTCATTTTCACTCAAAAATATCTTCTCCAATTTTTTTGATGTTGACTTTCAGTGATGACATAATTAGATTTTTAATAAAACACGAAAACATTTAATACTGGAATCATTTTATTTAGAAATGGTTTCGAGAATCAGGGTTAGAGTTATTGACAAACTCTTAGATTTCGATGATTGTTAGGAAAGAGTTGTTTCTGCCTTCAAAGCAACTTTTTTTTCTTTTAAAGCAAATCTTCTCAAATATTGTGCAACTTCTCCTCTGATTTTCACATACTATTCTGAATCTTAAACTCAGGCTATGTTTCACTGAATCATATCATAGAATCATAGCAGACCAGGTAGGAAGGAACCTCAGGGATCATGTGATCCAACCTTCCTTGGGAAAAGCACTGTCTAGACAAGATGGCCCATCATCCTGTCCAGCTAAATCTTAAAACTGTCCAATGTTGAGGACTCCACCACTTCCCTGAGGAGATTGCTCTAATGGCTGATTGTTGTCATTGTGAAAAATTTTCCTCTTGTGTCCAATTGGAATCTCCCCGGGAATAACTCGTACTCATTACTCCTTGTCTTTTCCATGTGACTCCTTGTAAAAACAGGATCCCCAGTCTCCATTTTCTTTGCAACCACCCTTTAAATACTGGAACATGGTGCTAAGGTCTCCCCTAAGCTTTCTTTCTCAAGACTGAAGAAAGCCAATTCTCTCAGCCTTTCCTGACACGGCAGGCTTCCCAGTCCTTTGATGGCCCTTCTCTGGACCCTCTCCAACATGTTCACATCTTTTTTTTCAGATCTTACAAGTTTTTTGCAAAGTCCAAGGCAATACCTTTGGTCTGTGCACTATTTGGACAGGAATTTATAAAAAAGGAAAGGAGGGGAACAGGTGGCAGGTGAGGTGCTAGCCCAAATTACTACTCAGTCTCGTGGCATCTGATAGAGGGGTTGAAGTCTCTGTTGTGCTTTATTCAGTTGAGAGACTGGGACATGGACATCTTGTAGTTCACACTTGCCTGCTCTAATGATAGGCTTTTATAAAGCAGCTGCCTTGTTTCTGTCTTCTGGAGCTGTTTCAGTTTCCAAACATGATTACTAAGTACTGATGTCAAGGCTTGATCTTAGCTCTCCCGCACGGCAGAGAACTGCACCAGCTGAATTGCACCACCTGTTAGCAACTTGTTCCTCCTTTTTATAGTAAAAAATAATCTTAGAGTACAGACATATCATGACACACAACTAAATTATTTCACCTTAATGAGATATCCCTATGCCAGAACGTGGTGTTGGAGCATCCCAGCTGTAAGGGAAAATGCAGTAGTGTAAATGACAGTGGAGATGAGGTAGACTCATAAATTTCACCTCAGATAAGCGAACAAGGCAACCCTGAAAAGACTTTGCATTCAGCCAGGAAGAGGTAGCCTCTCAAACTGTCAGTTAACATGTCTCTGCACCATGTTTCATCCTACAACAGAAAATGAAATTTTATGAAAGTTGAAGGGTGTAACAGAACAGTGAATTTGTTTTCACTTAAACTTACTATACAATTGTTTCTCTATGTAATGAAAATTTCCTTGCAAGTCTTTAATTAATGCAAAGACTAGCTAACAGCATATGTAAATACAACTTAAAACCTTGTTTTAAAACTTGTTTACTCAATTTCTCACTTTCTAATGAAGGCAAGGCCTTGGAAATAGCTTAGCCCACGTGAAACTCTGGATTGCAGGTACCTGATTGAAATTTAGATTGAATAAGAGTTAATTAGCAATTAATTAATTCTGTGTAGCGGAATATATTTTTATCAGCCATTGCTCATTGACAGAACTGCCAGGCCCTATACTGAACAATGAACATTTCTTCTCTCTCCCACCCCTCCCCCAGGAACAGGCTGAACCCAAATGTTGGCTCCAAATATTCCCACACTGCTTTGTAAGGGAAAAAAAAAAATCTTTCGCATTGAAATGTTATTGCCAAAGCCAATCCCACTAGCAGTTCAATCGACTTTCTAAAAACGATGTTCTAGAGCATGTCAGTTGCCATGTTTTCACACGTTGTGACAGACGGTATAAGGTCTTCGTTTGTCCTCATTTTACTGTATGTGCACCGTATGTTCTGCCCTACTAAAGACGTCTTGCTGAGCAAGGTAGAAGGTGGCCTCTTCCTGTCTGTCATGTTTTGGGTCGGGTAGAAACATCTGGTGGGAGAGGAGATTGCACCTTCCTGGGGAGTGGCCCACTGTTCTAATGCAGAGAGAAGCCATGGGCTCACCAAGCAGGGAGGTGGCAACATGTGTCAGAGCTGGAAGGCTCCTGGGTCAAGGGCAGGATGCAGGCCAACAACCAGCCTTTGGAGGTGCTTGGAAAAAATAACCTTGTGGCTCAGGCGGGACAATGTGAATACTGACACAACTCAGGAAGGTGCTGAAAGTTGCTGGGCTGAAGACAAGTCTGAGGTGAAGGTCTGGTCCTGAATAGTGGAGTACATACACAGAGGGTAGACTGTTTTTCTAACCTTCTTGCTTGTCCTGAAGAGCTGTTTTCTCTATTTCAAAAGTTATGAGTTATAGGGCTCTTAGTAGGGCTTTAAAGTAATTTTGGTACATCGGTCATTACGAAATAAAGTGTGGAGGGTCAGCCTTAAAGCTGTGTTAGACACGTGCACAGTCTGTATTTCGTGTAGCCTGCAGTGCATTAAAATGTATTTTTTTTAAATAATCTCCTCAGATAATCCTCACTGAACATAACCTGAAGTAGGAGGGAGCAATGTCAGAGAAAAGTTTCTGAGATTAAGTTCCCATTGTACTTCAACATGCATAACTAGTTCTAATACTTAATAGTATTCTATTTTTTAAAAATAACCATAGGATATTAGGTCTGATCAGCTAAGCCAGGAAAGACCTACCACTTGTGTTATACATATGGTTAGATCAGGTGATGGTAATGGTCCTCTTTCAGCTACTGATATCACGGCACTATATGAGGTATGAACTTGTCTGAAACCTCCATTTAAACCAAGAAGAACGTAAAAAAAGGAAAGGGCTTGAAAGTGTTTGGTTGCTCTTTGCTTTTTCCACAATTCCTTTCTTATGGATATCTAATGACAGAAGTTATTAAGGACCTGAACAACTTGATTAACTTTGAAGTTAGCTGTGGAAACTTATTGTGATATTTAGCTCCTGGCCTCTGCCGCCAGGGGGAAAGCATTGATCACTTCTCTGCTGCAGAGGATGAAAAATGTCCGCTTTATTGATTAACACAGAGGGCTATATAATTCTACTAAGCCCCGCCCATCGTGGGCGGCCACCGCACTCCCGTAACGCAAGCACGCAAGCACGTAATCTTCCGACCGTCTATACTGCCACCCAGCGTCCATAACAGTGTACTGCAACAGTTAGCCCTTTATTGAGCTGGGCTAGATAAGTAGACCTGTGAAATTCCTGTCCAAACTAAGTTATTTTCTGATCCTATAAATCAGCTTGTCCTCTCACCCAGTAAATTTACATTTTCTTACCTAAATTTCATAGAATTATAATTAAAAACATTCCATGGTTCACTAAAAGAATCAAAGGTGAAAGAATCTTAAAATTCTTTAGGTTAGCAATATATACTTATTTTTATGTTTTATTCTTTTTGTGTGTGGTGAATTTATACTAATAAAAGATGCATGTTCTTATATTATCATTGCTTGGAATCCATCTACGCATCTGTGTTGTTGTATGCTAATTACAGAAAGAGAAGCATATGAAATTACTTGAGTTATACTGTTTCAATCAAACAGGTAGAAGGTTTTATGTTATTCTGAGCCAAATAATATTTTCAGTTTTTAAGAATTAAGGTGCGAAATCTGTCATATATCAGAGAAGCTTCTTAGATTGCCAAATCTCTCAGCTTGGGTGACTGATAAAACTCTAGATTTTTCTCTGTACCAGTAGAAAGTATTTTATATGAAATACTGAAGAAAAGCATCGCATCTGTTTCATCTTTGCTATAAAAAAGTTGCAAAACTTGAAAAAAATAAAGTTCCTTTTTTTTTTTAACTCCTTTGCCTAAATTTTCGAAGTTCCAGAGATTATCTCTAAACTCTCCATAAATCTTTCCTCTGCATCTGTATTCATTGCTCCTCATTTCATATTATAAAATGATCCACAGTAGGGTTGATTTCAGCAGCAACAGGAGTAAAGTACCTGTTGAGATTTCCCTAAGGTTTCCACTCCAAACTGAATTTTGGACTTTCTCTACCATTTAATGAAAGATCTTTGAGCGTTGAATGTATTCTCCTGGAACACAGCCAGGAGAAAATAGTCTTTAGTTTCTTTGAAAAACAGATGGAAGTTACTTTTAACAAGCTGATTTTTAAAAGGAAACATTAATTACAGCTGCTTGTAACCCATTTTTGCCATGTCTTACCTAAAAGCAACTTGTTAGCTAAACTTCAAATGAAGTCTGTGTGAAAGATTACAGCAAAGTAAAATATGTGAGATTAAGCAGTGCGCATTCAAGGCCAAATTAGGAACGGTTGAAAGGCACCAGTTTCATGAAGGTTACTGAGGTCCCAGTAATGAGCTTTACAAAACTGCTGAGATGATTAATAAAACCTGCCAGACGTCCAGCCAGACTCCTGCTTTCCAAACTACCTACAAAACACCCACACGTTACCAGAGAGCAACACCTCAGAATAATCCCATGTGTCTCTGGGTGGCAGCTTGGTCTGCAAACCCTCCTTGTTTCAGCACTCCTACCGAAGACCTTAACTGATCCAGAGAAACATGCAAAGTTTCTAACCTAAACACATGACATTTTCAGCACTACAGTGCTGATCCCAAATTTGTTGTTCTACAAGAAACTATCTCTTCCAGTTCATGGCAAGGCTGGTCTGTGACACTCCTGTTTCACGGCCCCATATCAGCACGAGTACCAGAATAAAAACTTGAGAGTCTTGCTCCAGTGTACTGCAGCATACACTCTGCCCTTGCTCAACACACAGGGCTCCCCATCACCGCTGTGCCACAGATGGACTCCTCTGATGGTCCACTGCAGTGAACAATTTCTATCTCTTAGTATATAAATAGTCATCATTATGGCTTGGCTTTGCGGACGAAGATTTGGGAAGGGCTTTGCCCACGCTTACTGCCAGCGCGCTGATGGCTGAAAAGGCCAATGTGGGATAGGCAAGACCGGTTGCAAAGAGCACACTGGAAGGTCTCCTTGGGTGGTACAGTCGAGGCACGGTTCTTTCTGCATTGTCTTTTCTCCTCGAGACTGATTCTACGCATGCTGTCAAGGGAGGCAGCAGCGTTATGTATGGTGTGTCTCCAGATCTCCCGATTGGAGGCCAGGGTGGACCACTGATGGGGGTCAATGTATGTTGTGATATACAGCAGCAGCTGTGAACTTACCTTACAATGTGGTAAACACCTTGTCATGGTGTCACTGGTTTAGCCGAAGTTAACCAAGATCTGGTAACGATAGTACCTTCCCTATCCCGCCAGAGATAGGGGAAGGGAGAAGAGAACTAGTGAGACCTCGAATATACTTTTTGGAAAAACTGAAACAAACTTTAATAACACTATAAACCGGTATATATATATATACACACAAAGGGAAACCAGTAGGATATTGGG
>NW_010395302.1:5274-5554 GCF_000710305.1 Buceros rhinoceros silvestris | reverse complement strand
CAACCAGATGATTCTGTAATTCTGTGATTCCATGGAGCTCTGGGGGAACAAGCCCCTCAGGTCACAGCACAGCAGTGCTGCCAGCCACGGGGCACTGCTGCCCCAGGACCTGCCCGTGCCTGTGCACCGAATCCACCGTGCCAGGGGTGCGGAGGAGAGTCCCGGAGCCTCATGGTGCTCTGGGGGCCACCTCTGTCCTCCTCCCAGCACCAGGCACCCAGGATCCCACCGCGGAAATGGGCTGAGATGTCCCCTGCACCCTGGGGACACGGTGTTCTGG
>NW_010395302.1:4506-4972 GCF_000710305.1 Buceros rhinoceros silvestris | reverse complement strand
AGTGACCTGGGCCGAGGTGAGCGGGCCCGCCGGGTAGAAGGCTGGAGCCAGTGAGAGGGCGCGGAAAAGGCCAGGGAAGGTGCGGGCAGGGCGGGGAGGAGAGGTGGGGGGCAGGGGGCCACCGGAGAGACAGACACTCAGTTCAGAGAAGCACACGCTGGGCCCTGCGAGCCCCGCGGGAGGTTGGCGGCCAAGGTCAGAGCTCTGCAGCTTTCCTCCGGCTGTCCCCAGCTGGTGACCCCCTGGGGCTGTGGGCAGCTCCTGCCCGCTCCCTCCTGGGTGACAGGTCCCTCCCGCCCCAGTACAGCTGCCAACCTCCCCCGGCCTCTCGGCCCCTCTTGTTAGTAACCTCGGAGGCGCTGCCGGATCTCCAGAGGAAGAGGAGGAAGAATACACAGGGAAAAATCAGTTGTCACCTGCAGCTTCCCAAGCCCCCAGCCTCCCCCCTGCCCGGCTGCCCCGACGG
>NW_010395302.1:3745-4337 GCF_000710305.1 Buceros rhinoceros silvestris | reverse complement strand
GAGGTGGGTGGAAATGGAGACACACTGGGCGGGGAGATGGAGGAAATGAGGAGCAGCAAGGGGACACCAAACCTTCCCCCCCTCTGCTGACACCGAGCCATCGTCCTTGCTGGAGGCTTCCACAGTCTTCCCCCGTGAAGGGCAAGCCCAGAGGGCCCTGCCCACAGTGGACCAGAGGTTGTCACTAGGCAGTGTTGGGCAGGGACCCTGCTCTGGCCACCCCAGCCGGTGGCCCTGTGGTTAGAGGGGGGTCAGTTCTGCCCGCCCCAGCCGGTGGCCCTGTGGTTAGAGGTGGGTCAGTGCTGTTAGCATGGCTGCGGTGGGCAGGGGCTGGTGAAGATGGGCTCTGGCAGGGACGAGGGACAGCCCAGGGCAGGGACGGCCAGAGCATGGGATGGGCCAGGCGCCTGCTGGGGTGATGGGACAGTGGAGGCCGTGCCATGCTTTGGTGACAAAGCCAGTGCATGGGTGGCATCTTGCCGGCTTCCAGGGTCCTAGTAGTGCCACGTCCCAGCTCAGCCCAGTTGCCAGGGGCCAGGACAGGGACGGGTGGTGGTGCAGGGGTGGCAGCTGTCTCCAACCCCTCGAGGAC
>NW_010395302.1:3203-3453 GCF_000710305.1 Buceros rhinoceros silvestris | reverse complement strand
GGCCCGGTGCCACCGCCGCCGGTGTCACCAGCACCCCGGGACCCTGGCAATGCTAATCCGGTGGGGACACCACCAGCTCAGCGGGACACTACCACGGGCCGCCCTGGCGGGGCAGCCCCCAGGGAGGAGCAGGCAGAGCCCCTGCTGCACTGCCCGAGCTCATCTTCACCAGCCGCGGAGGAAGGCGACGACGGGGTTACAGAGGTGCGGATTAGGCCAGAGTGAGTGGATCCAAACCAGGCTCTTTCTG
>NW_010395302.1:1711-2044 GCF_000710305.1 Buceros rhinoceros silvestris | reverse complement strand
GTCCTTCAGGGGGATGGTCAGCTTCTTCTGCCGCAGCCCCAGGAGGATGAAGAAGAGCACTAGAGGGATGAAGATCTCAAAGGCCAGCACCCACTGGGGATGACACAAAGCAGAGGGACGGTGACATGTGGGGACAGGACCTGGCTACCAAGGGGGAGCGTGGGCAGGAAGGGGGTCCCCGGGCACCCGAGGATGTCCTGCCTGCTCCCTGCCTGCTCCATCCGCGGGACAGGACAGGGTACCGCAGAGGGTAGGGACCCCTACTCCCACAACACAAACAGGGTGCTGGGGCTCCACCATCGCAGTGGGGCTGCCGGGGAGATGACCCCAAAC
>NW_010395302.1:1015-1511 GCF_000710305.1 Buceros rhinoceros silvestris | reverse complement strand
CCACTCGTGGGCAGATCACAATGCTGTCAGGTGAGGTTCGCTTTGGCCAGGCTCTGCCCCCAGTTTCCGGTGCGCCGTGGGGGGTCCCAGCACCCCTCTGTGCCCACCCAGGCAGTTACGGCCGCATGGGATTTCCCCCAGCAGCATATGGTCAGCCACGGCAAATCCCCAGGAATCCCTGACCCCAGTCGTGCTGGCGGCCTGAGCTGGGCTCCGTGCCCAGAGGCCCTGGGGATGGGCATCAGCACCAGCAGCCACCAGCGGGAACAGGCACCCGGCACACTGCCAGCGCAGCTGCTGCTGGTTTGCACCGGGAGCGCCCAGGCCACGTCACAGCCCTGCTGCTGGGCAGAGGGGAACTACTGTAGGTGGGGAAACTGAGGCACAGGGTGAGGTCAGCCAACTTCAGGGGCAGGTCAGACCCCAGAACCTCCTGCCACCACGATCCCAGCTCCACGTGGCTGCAGCTCTCCTGTGGGCACCACGGCTGGCAGGG
>NW_010395302.1:580-871 GCF_000710305.1 Buceros rhinoceros silvestris | reverse complement strand
TGGCAGGGCTGTGAGACGGGCAAGGCTGCACCCATGGGTGCTCCCCTGTGCCGCCCTCCCCACCCCTAGAGCTGCTGATTTTGGGGGATGCAGAGACTGGAGGAAGAAGGGCTGGAGGGGACAGGGGCAGTGGCAGGGCTGTGAGACGGGCAAGGCTGCACCCATGGGTGCTCCCCTGTGCCGCCCTCCCCACCCCTAGAGCTGCTGATTTTGGGGGATGCAGAGACTGGAGGAAGAAGGGCTGGAGGGGACAGGGGCAGCAGACGCTGCAGGAGCAGTGCCCGGGGATCA
>NW_010395302.1:0-263 GCF_000710305.1 Buceros rhinoceros silvestris | reverse complement strand
CCCAGGCGCTTGTGGGACGTTCCCCCACAGCCCCCCCGGGCCGTACCAGGCTCCCTCGGGGGCTGCCCGCCCCTTGGTGGCGGCAGGAGGGACCCGCTTGTTGTTATTGATTTCTCTGGAGTGGGTCATTGACCTTTTGCTCATCTCCTTTCCCAGAGATGTCCCCTGTCCCCAAGCCCTCCTGCACTCCGCACACCCCAGTGCCAGGGCAGGATGTCCCCCCGCACCAGCATCTGGGGTGACACGCGACGGGGAGATGGGGC
>NW_010395301.1:0-16760 GCF_000710305.1 Buceros rhinoceros silvestris | reverse complement strand
AAAAAAAAAAACCAAACCCACACATCTATACAACATTAAGTGGTTCATAGACATGTCTTGTAAAAAAGAAAAAAGTATTCAAAACACTACTCGATTCCTTAGCCTTCTGCATCTAGATTTTTTTTCCCATCTGAACAGAGAAGCCAATTTCATGTACATTGCTGATGAAAAACAATTAAAGTTTCTTCTTCCCAGAAGTGGCTTTTTGTTACAGGACAGAAAATAAAATTATTCAATTTTATGTTTGTTTTATTTATGACAGTTTCAGGCTTTAACTGTGGCCATCATTGCAGAAGCATAGCCATTAAATAGAGACCTCAATGATTTTATTTAGTGAAGTAATTTTTGCTTTATCTACAGATATAAGTCTTGATATGCAACTGTTGCCCAGATAGCAGACTGGCTTGCTTTTTTTACCTCCATGAAGACATTTAGAAAATAACTGACATTAAAAAAAAAAATTAAAAAACCCCACACATACTCTTCTCCACATAACCCACCCCCTCAAATATATCAAAGGTTGACTGAAGGACAAACATCATATGGAACTAAAAATATCAGAGCTCCCGTTTTAACAAAGGGTTGGCAAAAAGCAGTGCAAGAAGAGGGTCAATGATAATAGTAAAAAGTGACAGATGGTAAGAAATACAGGAAAGCTACCTAGGTGTTCATCTGACCTGTTAGATGAATCATGTATGCTGCTGTGCACCTGTAGAACGGCAGGAAAACTTTCATGAGACCTGTGAAAAATGCAGAGGTATTGCTTGGGAGAAGAACTGCAGCTCTGGATCACGTCGATATTTCTAGGGCAATCTGCAAGAAGCCTCCCTCCTCCTCCTAGGTAAACAGAAAGATTTCTACCATTGGCTTTAGGAGGGAGTGGGATTGATCCTTTTGGTTTCCTGACGAGGCAGTGTGGAAGAAGGGTATCCATGAACTTGTATGCTGAAAGAGAAAAAGTAAAGCAGGTGAATTTTATATTAGTGAACACTTAGCTAAAGCACTGTCTGTCGATGTATACACCCATTAAAGGAGTGTAACTGCTGTCACAAGAAACAAAGCTATTTCATTTAATATAAGTAGCTTTGAAAGAATGTAAAATACTCTAAAGAAACATGATCAAAATTTGTCAGTGTAAAAGAAATCTAGCAAAAGAGAGGACAAAAGGAATAGAAGATAACTGAAATTCATCCAGACTGAAGCTAAAAAGAAATAGGGCAGCAGAGACCAATTTTATCAGATAAGATTGAATAGACAAGAACAATAGAAGCAATGAGAATACTTAAAAAAATTGAGTAGCCTGGAAAATGGAGTTTGAGATCCTTAGGTGAATCAAAGAGGCTGTTTCTCTGTCACAGGAGAGGAGAAAAGGGAGACACACACATCTCACTATACTAAGATGTTTGATTATAGTTTGCATATCTAGTTCTCTAAAAGACAGTAAATTATCTGGATGTGGGTATCCCATCGTTCAAGTAGCAGTTCTGCCATGTTCTTGCAACTACTTTTTAAGATCTACAGTCTTAGAATCTGCCTTTTCTCAGTATAGAATACATATCTGTCGCATGCTGTTCTTGTTCGTCAAGATTAAAATATTTTCTTTAAAGATCTGAGATAACCTCCCCACCTGTATCTAGCTTGTATTTGACAACATGCCATGGAAAGTCTGATTCGTGTCACTTTCTTGCTATTTGTTCCATTTTATGTCTGAAAAAAAAGATTATGCTATGAGATTCCATGAAGAAATATTTGTTCAGGTTAACTAGGAAAGCTTTTCTGTTTTTCTCATTATTTTGAAAATGTAACAGTTAAATCAGTAATTCTTCCACTGTGTACTCCCTTATGTACTTCTACCCCCTAGAAACAAAATCTTCGTCTAAGTTCCCTGAAGCGTAAGTCTGGAGATACGTGTCATATCATTGTGTTTACTTACTTGGAATTGCTTATTCCTCTTGTTTTGGCACACAATTCAAAATAAATGAGGGATTTTATATCACTCCTGGATTTTGATGTAGATTATAATAGTGGCAAGCAACAGTACATTTCGACAGTTCTGTGAAAGTCCTTCAAATGCTGCTTTTAATACTTTCTGAGTATTTATTTAAGCAAAATAACCACATGTCAGCTATGTATTTTCGTTCATTAACAGTCCCTCAGGAGCGCAGACAATCAATGTCTTGATTTGGTGGGCTTTCTAGTTTGCTTTTTAAGGTGTTTGGGGGTTTTTTTGTTTGGTTTTTAATGTGTATGTTCTAGCAAGGGTATAGTTTAAGGAGAGGAGAAGCTTGCAAAACTTGTGTTTGTCCAAAGTCCTGGTTTAGTCCATGGTCCCAAGCAGAGCCTTACCATCACCAGAAATGAGATTTGATCCTACATAGGAAGTTGCATTATGTCAATTTTCCGAAACAGGATTCATGCTGTGATTTCTTAAGATCTTTTAGATATCTGAGGATTCATGCGATGAAGTTTTCTCAAGATGAAGACAGAGATCTTGAACATTCTCACCTAAGCCTGAAGTAGGAGGGGTAGGATGGTAAAATATGTGTCCCAGAAGGCTGTTTTGCTGATGAGATATGCTTTAGGAGTCACAGCAGTTCATGCTTCCTAAACGGTGAAAATATTCACTAGGAAATGTGAAGATCTGCTTAACAGAAACTTCAGATCAGAAATGGCAATAAGTACAGATAAGCAATAAATGCTTTCTTTTAAATCCTACGTATCACAGCAAGATTGAAGGCAAACAATGAATAGGAAATTGAACTTCAGTTAGGTAATGGAGTATTCTTAAGCTTCTTTGATGAAGCACAAAATATGTAAATCAGAAGTGTGATTAATAAACAAGATGAAAACCTCTGTGGTTTTCCTTTGTTTTTCTTAGCCAGAACTTTCCGATTTCTTCATGGCAAACAATTCTGTCACTATACATAAATAACTGGAGTCACTGATAGTTTTAGATGCTTTCAGATCCTCTGCTAACATGGTATCTCTACTGCTATAGCAGAAGGGAAGATCATACCTGGTGAACCTGTCATGACTTAGCAGGAATTAAGAAATCCCTGTACCAATAACATGCCACCAATGCATCATTTAAAACATAGCAATCCTTTTGACAAAGAAGAATTGCTGAAGATCACAGGAAAAACAGATCTTGCTGTAATTCAGCCCTGAATTTGTTGTCGAATTCTTTGTGTTGAAATGCAGGAAACTTCTTTGGGTTACAGTTTTGAGGCAAGTGGGGAGAACACTAGACATCCCCAGACAAGTTCTGCAGGAATTGGAGCTATGCATGACATTAACAACTCCATCAACATTTAGTACCCATTATTAATTAAAAAAAGATTAATTCATCATACAATCCTTTTGCTTTCTGTACTATTAAAGTTAGGTATCATTCTGTCTCAGTTAGATGACCAGCCAGCCCTAAAGATAAAGCTACTAAAAATGCAAATGGGAATTGGAGACTGAGCTAAAGAAATGGCAGATTTATTAAGCAATTACTATATATTTTCTTCCCTTAGATGAAGAAAGAGGATTGATGGATTGCTGCATACAATATTCCATGGTATAATACCGTTAGCAATTGTAGTGCACAGATAGCAATGGAAATGGGTCTGAAAAGATTAGTCTTGTATTAAAACAGACAAAGTATTAAGTCTAGCGATACATCGCTAAGAGACTGAAAGGAAATGAAGATGGAAATGAAGAAAGTTTTTTGTCACACTAGTCAAAAGATTGAAAAATATTAGAACATCACAACTATTCAGGAAATAGCCACAGAAAAGGCTCCAGTCACTTTACCAAGTCTGACACAAAGCTATAAATGACAACCTCTCAATTCACAGCCAGGAAAAAGAAAAAGCTCTTTTGGAGAATAAGCCTCCTAGCACTGCCTGAAATAGAAAAATGGATGTGTATTTTCAATATACCTGATAGATGAGAGCAAAAATTAGAAGCCTCCTGTGCTCTCATGGCATAGGCTAACTTACCCTGCTACTCAGGCAGGTTTTGGTGCATCCACTGATCCGTAGCCTATGGCGACAAAACTTCTGGCTTCTGAAAGTCCTATGACTGCACAGCAGACACGTTCAAACCATAGTTTGCCTTAAAGCAAAAGCAGAACAAAGAAAGCTCTGTAGCTAGATTTTCTTTTGCCTTGAACCCACTGAAGGCTCAGGGTTTGGGAAGTTTCGGGCATTTGATAGTACAAGCTTACATCACACATGTTAAGATTCTCTTTGTACAAAATATAATGTCTCTATCCCATAAATGGCAGAAGCACTTTAAATATTCTCACAAGCATAACATAATTTTCACCATACCCAAACAGGTTCAGAGAATTTATAAAACAACTGAGCACTACTGAAGGAGGATGGACAGAGATATGGACAAGTTAATTTAATATCAGCTTTCGGCACAGAGGGTATATTACAAACATTTCACAGTGAGTCATGGAAAATATGTTTTGACAGTGACCCAGCATGAAATTATGAGGAAAAAGATTACAACTAGTTTGCTGGAGATCTTTTAAGATCTCACTGTTGTGGCATGCATGTGGAAATATTGTATACTTTGTTTTTTCAGAAGTAACTGATGAGAGCATACCCTGAAGATCACGTAACAAAAATAAAGGCAACAAATCAGTTTAGCACAACTACACGCCTGTGGGGTAAGAGCAGAGCTGAAGCAAACAGAAGCCAGCGGCTGGGTTCCAGGCCGAGCCACACATCCTTGTGGGGAGGCAAAGGAGACATTTTGTTAATCTCCTGAGCTCCTCTGAGCAGGGAATGCCGTATTCTCTCTGTGTGAAGCAAAGGGCTTCTGCAACCAGGAGAGTATCACTTCTGCTCCCCAACAGGGAGGTGAAGCATGAGGTGACGTGAGTTAAGAAGAAGGGAGAAACAAGAGACTCCACCAATAAGAATGGTAAGAGATATCCAAGTTGTGATTCGGAGTTCCTGTTTGATTCTTGCTGTGCAGCAGGGCTGCTCGCTGCCCTCCTAGGGTTCAGTGAGTTTTCAGAGTTCTGAACAGAGCTCCAGATTTGCCAAAGATTGGTTTAATGGATCTGATAAATTTCTTGGAGGGGAAAGAAAAAGAAAACAAAACCGAAACACAAACCCAAAATACAGCTTGATGCTTGTGCTACAATTAATTAAAAATACAGTACTTTTAGTTAAAAATGATTGTCAAAGTAGGGAAATTTGAGTTTCAAAATGGTCTAACATTTTGCATCCTTTTAAAGATACATTCTTTGATTTCTTTTAGCCTGTCACAGAGTGAGGGCAACTGCTGGGCAAGAAACAGGGTCACATAAGAAGCATACAGGGAGAAGATGATGTGAGCAAGCTGGCATTGCCACAGTAAGCAAAGTATATTTTGGTAAGAAGAGGATTAGAACAAGGAATAAACCAGGCAAGTGGTATCATAATTTCCTGGGAGTGCATTTTACTCTAGAAATCCCTCCAAACAGTCAAGCTTTTCAAATAAAGAACCTTGCACAAATGCATGAAATGCATCTTCCAACACTCTGCACTAGTTTTCCCGATATGCTGTTAAATATGCAGGTGGACCTGTTGTCTATCAAATCTTACATTGTTTCAGGGGTTAGAATACATGTATTAAATAATGACAAGTGCTTTCACAAAGACAGAAGCTACTCCTATGAACAAGGACTTAAATAGCATCATGCAGAGCTGTATTCTGCTGCTGCATCTGACCGGACACATCTGTGAAGCACAATGCAGTTCTGGCTCCACTGGAGCAAAACAAAGCAGTTCCGTACTAGCCAAAGTGGGAATGTAACACTACGCAGATCTGCTGATCTCAGTATTTAAGCAAGTAGAGATATAACTGTAGAGCGATGCACTAATGTGAAATTTCATAGAGTCATAGAATCATTTGGGTTGGAAAAGACTCTTAGGAACACCTTGTCCAACCAGTAACCCAGCACTGCCAAGGCCACTACTAAGCCATGTCCCAAAGTGCCACATCTACATGTTTTTTAAATACCTCCAGGGTTGGAGACTCAACCACCTCTCTCAGCAGCCTGTTCTAATGCGTGACAACCCTTTCAGTGAAGAAATTTTTCCTACTATCCAGCACAAACATCTCCTGGCACAACTTGAGGCAATTTTCTCTTGTCCTATCACTTACTACTTTGGAGACCAACACCCACCTCGTTACAACATGCTTTCAGGCACTTGCGGAGAGTGATATGGTCCCTCAGCCCCCATTTCTCCAGGCTGAACACCACCAGTTCCCTCAGACACTCCTCATAAGATTTGTGCTCTAGACTCTTCACCAGCCTCATTGCCCTTCTTTGGACATGCTCCAGGACCTCAATGTCTTTCTTGTAGTGAGGGGCCCAAAATGGAACACAGGATTTGAGGTGTGGCCACACCAGTGCTCAGTGCACTTCTGTAGTCCTGCTGGTCACACTATTTCTGATACGTCCCAATGTGATGTTAGAATAGCTATTGAAATTAACTCTACAGTAGCTTACCAATACATATTCTGCTTATGAACAGTCATCTTGAGACTGTAGAGTTTGAATCACAGAAGAGTCAGACCTGTGTGTAAAGGCAGACTAGAACCGTGCTTTCAAACATTAAATTTGCAATGCTACCTATTGCAAAGAAGAAAGCCAGAAGTTGCTCCAGTATTGATGCTATTCCAAGTCTTCTATCTGGGAAATGGAACTAATGGAAATATATTCCTTTTCTCATGAAAATTATTTTAAGCACTTGAACAGGATAATGAAGATTTATGGAAAAGCCTATGGGGGAAATAGTTTTGTATTTGTAGTAGGGTTAGAACAATGAAGAGTAGATAAAGTTGAGCACCATATACTGAGCAATAAGATTAAAAGGTAGTAAATAATGGATGCAAGCATTGCACATTCTGCACATTGAATAAGCCAGGAGTCTGGTGAGGATAAGAGCAGTATGTGATGATGTTAAGATTGTTACAACTCACATGATGAAAATGGCAATGTTGAAATGATTCTGGATTAACCACTTTCGAGTATTTGACTTTGCAATCCTAGAAGTGTTAAAAGTCTTTAAGAAGGCTTCAAGTTTAGCCTTAACCAATGCAGAGAAGCCAGTCTGCTTCCTTATACATTTTTGTGATCCTCTTTCCTCGTCCTCTACCCTTGCATTTTCTCAAAGGGCAGAGATTTCCCCTCAAGTCCAAAATATGTAAATAACCCAAAGGCAACATTATTATTTTGCAGACATACAAAAGTCTGAAGAAATGCATCACAGAGGCGATGCAGTGCCAGGTCTATGGTTGACAGGATAGAAAAACAAAGCTTACATCTAGATAGATGCACAAGAAGATCATATTTTTTTCCTTGTCTCGATCTAACACCAATGCAAAAATAAGTAAGTAATGCTACCGCTGTTCGTGGTGATAATATAACACATCATTAGTATTCTGGTCCCTGCCCCTCACACCACTGCTACGGGCTCCCCCTTCTAGGCAAAGCTGCAAAGAAAGAGGCCCTGATGTTATGTTAGATCCAGCTTCCACATGGACTAACCCTGAGGTGGTTTCACCACAATTGCTTGAAAAAGTAGTCAAGATCATGTTAAAAAGGCAAATCAACTGCTATCAGACTTTCAGACCAATACCACCTTCTTATTAACAGATAATATTGCAATTATACTATGACAATCAGATGAGTTTATAAGCATCACTCAATTACAATGTCAGACTACACTCACTCACTAACAGATGACACTGCTTTTACAATCAGTTTAATCACAAGAAAATTATAATTTCATCTCTCATCAGTATCAATTGTGCATGATGTCATACCAGTTTGAAGAAATAATTAGTTTCTGTACTGAAAGTTCCCAGGTAGAGCATAATAGCTCACATATACATAGTTTACATTTAAGCATGAACCATGTAAAACCAAAAACATAAGGGAGCAGAATGAAAGTGTACAATATATAGAAATAATTGAGCAGCTTTACATACTCAGATCTTTTTATTACTCTCCTGGCAACCTGTCACAGAGAACACATTTTCTCCTCATTATTTCGTAGGAAGTTTACCAAAGAGAAAAACACGAGCATTATTTTCATTGTTTTGCAGGGGAAGTGTCTGTATTATCTGCTAAACTTTATTTCAGGATATGAAGTCTTTGTAGATTTGTGAAAACACAGGCAAAACTGCAAGTTAGGCTCCTAGGTACGACTCCAGATACACAGGGAAGCTATCTTTGAATGTTACAAGATGCTGATCGTCTTCCCAGTCCTCCTTTAAAAAGCTCTAAGTGATGCCTTAGCAAATAAATATCTTCTCAGCACAGTAACATCTTGTTTTGAGTCCTCAAATGTAGGATTTAGATGTGCTGTTAATGAACCTATATCCATCCCTAAACACTTTCTATCTCACTGTACTGCTAAGGAGATGAGGCATTTAAAACCACCTGAAAATCAAAGTTCAGGATCAAGTTCTTTGCTGGTATAAATTAAGAAGTGTAATTGATATAAATGAATGATTTTTCAGATATTTTTTTAATGAAGGCATAGGTTCCCAAATTGTGAACTGACACTGAATAGTGGGTTTAATTTACTACATTTCCTTTTTTTGAACTCTAGAAAATTTGCAGGGAGACCTGAAGGGCCCATAAATAGCAGGTTGTAAGCCATTGTTGTACACCTTTTGCTCCTTCCCCATTAGAAGCCAGAGAAAGACATTTGAAGCTTGCACCCTGAGGTGCTCACTCCCAGAGGCAGCTCAGCTGTCTGACAGGGAAAAAAATCTGGTTTACCTCCTACATAAAAATGTTATTGTACTTAAAAAATAAAAACTTCAAATGCAAGGCTGTTATGAATAGACAGTGTTTGAGTGCATGAAAGGGGAGACATATGAGAGATTCTCCAAGAGCACAGATATTCTTTGTAGGAGGTGTGTGGGCTCCACAATTCAGTGTGGAATTCAGTTTTTTCACAAAAAAAGAGAGAAAAAAAATCAGAGAAAAAATTATTAATATACTTGCTGGAAAAAGCAAAAGCTGTACTAGAGATTTTAAAGTAAAAAAGTTTGTCTTTGGGCCATCAGGGTAAAATTTTCAAACAATCCTTTCATGATGTTAATTCTAAATCCTGTTTCTAGGAGAGTTAGATCCAATACAGGATTTCAGCAGTGCTCAACTGAAGGGTCATTAGACCCAGAGTCCAGATGGAGGTATCCATCTAGATCCCCGTAAGAATAAGCTGTTATTGGGTGACTGCTCTGACTATGAGACCACAATGTAAATAGCAAGCAACACCACCATCTTTTTTCATCTGCACCCTGTCACACGTGGAGAAGGGAGGAGGGCCGCCACAGTCAACGTTTTGAGGGGTATCCGTAGGTGAGAAATGCAGGAAAGGTCCTCTACAGGATTAAGCATCTGTTGACCTAGTTTCTAGATCTTTGCAAAACTTCAGTAAGAGTCAGCAGGTCAGATTGGGGCAGCTGTATGCCTACATCAAGCAAGAACCTCTGGAAATCCCAGATGAGGTAAGGAGGTGGTACCGGTCAATTTAGGCAGTTTTAGGGAACTGAATAGGGCTTAAAGTCTGCTTAAATTCCATTAAAATGTTCAATGTCCTTCTGTATGACTTGATAAAACTTTTAGACGCCTGTGTATCATTGAAAGTCAATAAGAAGGAAGTCCCGAGTCACCACAGTACTTCCTCCTTTATTGTTCTTTCCATTAGTCCCTGTGAAGTAGTTATTTATGTCAAATACAATAGAGATTTTTACAGGAGAGATCCAAGACTTTAATATTGAGATTATGTGATTAAAAATACAATGTTACATGAGTTTTACAATCCTAGTAAAAAGAGGAGTTAAGTATTTTTCTGGACCCTTGCAACTATCTAAGCTAAATCAGAATATTAAATTCAGTGGTTTGTCTGCAATGTCTCTTCTCTCTCCTTTGTAATTACTCTTTGAAAGCAATGGAAGTGATTTTTAAAATTATTTTTTGCTGCATGTCTTTTGTTCATTATTATTTGTCTGTGCTTAGGGGGGAAAAAGGATGTGTGAACCACAATTGTTCTTCAAAGTACATCCAAGTTCATTACACAAGGAACAATATAAAAATAATATAATTGAAGTGATTTTTAATATACATGTTCCTTTTTTCTTTATAGAAACTTTCTTATTTGTATTCTGAGGACATAATAGCAGTCCCTTTTCTCCTACAGTCTCTATCTTAAATGGTATGTAAATGCTGATAGGACACACTTTGGAATACAAACAAAGATGTGCACCTAGCAACTGAGAGAGCACAGAGTGGCTCCTGTTCCGTGTGATCTCCCCCACTGGTCAGAGATGCCACTTAAGTGCAATAGCCCTGGTATTGCTCTCTGCAGAAGTGCAGACTATTAAGCTTAGAGACCTTACCTTACCTTACAATATTTTAGGTATTTTTTTCTTTCTCACTCCAATTTGTTACCAGAGAAGAACTGTAGCTTTGAATCGTTAACTCTAAAGCAGAGGGAAAAAGTGAAACGCACATTGTGATAAATGTCGAACATTAGTTATTAACACATAATTTGCTAATTTTGTTGTAGCATGTATTGAGTAAACAGTAACAAGTATCTCCCAATCAAAATAAGAAGTAATCACAAATTAGTATACTTCCAGGTAGAGGCCATCATGCACAATGCATTTCTGCAGCACCAAAAAGGAGACAATACAACAGCTAACATTTGTAAAGCACTCTGCAGAGATACAGGTCTAGCTAGGAAATCAAGATGGCTTGGACATCCAGAAAGATTTGGCAGACCCTTCACATCACATATCCCAGTGCTGACCTGCAGAAATGAAGCTATCACTATTCCACTGCAGCAGCTGGTAGTGCAGGGACATCAACTTCTGCCAGCTTTCTGTGGGCTCTGCTTGTTACACAGCCGTGGCTTCCCTAGCAGCGCGGAGGCAGCTTGACAGCATAATAGGCAAGTCAAGCTGAGAGATGAAGAGCAGCATATAAGCCACTAATGCATTGAGTATATCCTAAGGTTTAATGCACTCAATCTAGAGACTTACAGGTGCTCCAGCACCTACCACAGCTGCCAGAAACTGCTGGGCAGCTCTTCCACCCAAAACATGCTAGATGTGAAGGAGGGCAGCTTCCATTTCTTCAGCTTCTATCACTTATTTGAGCAAAGTCCACTCTAGCTTTGAATCAAGGAAGCAATTTCACTTTCCAGTTGCAGGACACAATTTAAATATTTCTCTACCACTGAGAATAAATTATTTTTAAAAGTGCCTGAAGATCATCAGGTTTATTCTGTTAATAATTTCTTTATTTTGTTCTATCTTACCTATTTTTAAGCTTTTGTTTTATTTATTCTGTTGACTAGGTTTTTGATTGCATCTAGTTTTGACTTTTTGCCACTATTGTCCTTGCTACGCAATCTATATTCTTCAATAATTTAAAGACCCTGAAACAAGAAAACAAAGCACTTTGAAACAGAGCAGCTTTCCTTTCAACACTGTGTATCATAGTCACACATTCAAGTTTGAATACTAGCATATCCAGTTAAGCATCTGATTGTGTTGATCCATGCCCCTGTCCATTTAAATACATGTGTCCAGAGCAAGGTCTGTTTCTGTCTCTGCAGTCTGCTCTTTAGGTACACAAGTATTGATTATCCTTTCGTAAAATCTTCATGACCATGAACTGCATGTAACATTTCTTTCCAATTTCTATTTTCTTAAGTACCTCTATCAACAATTCTGCTTTCCCAAGTATTGAGTATTAAGATTATTTTAATTGCAGAAAATAACTGAATGCTCAGTTAAGTGCAAAGTGACCCAGGAAAATATGCAGTTCCAGATATCTTTTGAAATCTGTATTTCTAAGTAACATCGTTATGTTTATAAATTATTGGTCTGATAAAAATTACTTTGCTGGTTACATTTACCTCTGTGTTTTCAGTCATTTTTATCAGGTTCTTAGGAGAAATGGATGATTAAGGTATGACAAAGTGCAAAATGCATGGATGTATATAAATCACGAAGAAAGAGAAACTGTCATTGTTACATCTTAACATTGTAAAAGGATAGCAAATTATGGCAAGTAACTTTTATTTTAAAGTGCATTCATCTCAGCTGGTAGACATTTATTTCAAGAAGCGATATTTGTTGGACACAAACTTTGAAACAGAACTCTACTTTTTTATTTGAAACGGTAGATATTTGCTAACCAACATTATTCCTAGACATTTAGACATCCTGAAGTGAGATATCTTATATATAAGGAGTAGCCTGCTTTTATGAATCTGAATACATGTCACTTAGTACCTTTACTACAACTTAACTGTTTCAGAAGGCATTGTTCCACATGTTTTACATGTAAAAATGAAATTCTGCATCACACAAGACAAAATTTATGGAGAATCCACACCATGGCTAATTCGATTAAATTCCTTAGCAGTTTGATGGGTTTCTAATAATTTAAATAAAAGAAAACCATGTATCGTGATAACCTTGAACAAATACCGAGCTAGCAGTATTAAATTTCATATAAGTCAGTTACTTAGGAAGTATTTCCTCCCACAAGCTTAATATGAACTGTCACATGACAGACTTAAGGATTCTTTTTTAACCTTATAAAACTGCATATTTTGTGGAAAATGTGTTTAACTACAGTCAACAGGTTCTCTGGTGTGTAAAAAATGCCAGTTCAAACCTTTGCTTGGCATAGTAATCCTCGGAGGAAAAATCTACCTCACTAAATTCCTGCAGGAAACACGTATACACATAGGAAAAAGAAGCCATATATGCATGTTGGATCCTATCCCTCTGGAATACCACCTGTATGCACTAGATGATGATATGCAACAGGGCAATGGATGAGAAACAAAGCTAGTCGTTCATTTAGAAAGAAATAGTTCAACACAGCCTTCTCTCATGACACATTAAACATGATAGGCAGAAGTGGCAGGGTGCTAATTACTCTGATGATGTGATCCATTTTCTAAGTAGTGAGAACATCAATAATTCATCAGAAGTGGCTGTTAAAAAATTTAGTGTCTGACAATCCAAGCCTGGCAAATAGGACGATAATCTTTTGTATCTAGTCGTTGGCATTCAGAGGCTTTCTTTTCATTATAAAATATAAATGCTTTGTTCCTACTTGAGACAGTTTAGATTATGAAAGATGGCAGATGTATAATGTGTCTAGTTTTGATTGTTTCGGGTAGGAAAGCATAACACAGCAGACAGAAATGCAGATGTCACATATTTAATGAAAATGGGTTTTACAAATACGTTTAATAAAGTCTGAATGGTTTCTGCTAATAGTAACAGCCCAATTACATGGAAGTGAGTATAGCTACATAAACATAAAAATATCGAGTAATCAGGTGGCTCTGCTGGCTGAATATTGCACTTCCAGTTAAGAAAAATCCCGTTTATTTGGAAGAGCCTAATTTGGCTGTTAATGTTGGCATCAACATTTCATGAAGTGAGCATTAATGACTATAAAGACAAAGTATATTGCAGAAATGGACTGGTAAAATGCTGTATTTGCCCATGTGACTTTCTGGCTGTTGTATTTTTGTAGCAATGTAGACAAAAAGAGTAAATGATAAAAGATTTTCTGTTTAGCCCTGGCAGAGTGTAATTAGTAGATATGTATTTTTTGAATAGGAAAGATTAGAAGGCTGTTGCCTGTCTCAAGGAATTAGAACATAAGTACCTGTATAAACTACAGCTCCTGAGAAAAACACTGTGGCTCAGCTATTCAAAGGTATTTAAGCACTTAACTCCCATTCAGTTGAGTACATTCTCTGGAAATCTGTTACAATTAGGTGTTCAAATAAGAATTAGGTTCTCAAATGGCTTTGTGGATACGGGCCTATGTCCCAGGCTGAAGCAGGTTAAAAGCTTCAATTAGAATATAAATGGATCATAATCTAATAGTCCAGCTACAAGAAAATGGGTTTAGCAATGCTATTTTTCTTCTTAACTGTTCAAACAAAATTTTAATGAAGGTCTTATAAAACAATCTCACCATACACAAACTGCTTAAACCCTCAAATCCTTGAAACATCAGTATTTAAGTCCACATGATTTTTCTCACGGTAGACCAACAGAGGGAACTTTGTATTGTTTTGTAAGTCCCAAATGTAATCCCTCATTAAAATTTAGATTGATCCCTAAAGAAGATATTTTGCATGTTCTTGCCTCTGAGAAATGATAATTCAATTTTACCAGTTATGAGTAAGGTAGATGCTGAGAGTGTTCTTGAACTATTTGCCGCATAATTTGATGCACGTGGCATTTTTGCTTTCTTTCTAAAATTTCTGTGACATAAGCTGCAATGTGGTTTCTGCTAACTCAGAGTAATACATTTCACCTTAGCATCAGATGAATTCCTCTCACAAGTGCAATAATTCCTCTCACATAAGCAAAGAGTAGCATTAGCCCAGGACTAACTAGTACCTACAGATACCAGTGATCTTCAATCATTCTGGTTTAGGCTCCTGAAAGAGAACTTATTTTCTCTTGTATACCTACTTAGATCTCTTTCAGGGTAGCTCAAGCTGAAATTCAAGACATCATTCATACAAGTAGTCACTTCTCAAAACTTTGGAAGTAGGGAAATTATTTGTTATTCTAAGAATGGGTCCATACAAATCAAGAAATATTTTCTCAAAACTTAGCTCTGAACAGCTTATGTGAGAAGATGGGTGATCTTGTAACAGATATCTACTGTAGAGTCAGGATCTAAATGGGCTACGTGCACATCAGAAAAATGGTAACTGTGAACTCTGCTGGAAGAACATTTCTCAAGGAACTGTAAAATGGCAGAATATCATGCCAGGAAAACTGTAGAAGAGATCATTCCAAACTCAGCATGTATAATGAGAAAGGAAAAAGCCCTCCCCAAATTCTACAAAAGCCCTACTAAAATTAATCTACCTAAATTATTCCAAACAAACTAATTCTGCAAGTGTTACAGGGTATCTGGAATATTAAAAGGAATGAATCCGCACCATGTATACAGAGATGATACTTTGCATTAACTCCTACCAGAAATTCCCAGCCTCTGTAATTAAAGGATAAATTTAATGTTTTATCTTCTGTCTGGGTCATTTAAAGTTTATTAAATACCGTGGTCAACAGTTAACCAACTCTTATAATTGCTTTTCTCTGAAAAAAAAAATCAATTTTATGTATTTCCAGTCACTAAATCAATGTCTTGGAAAAATAAAGGCATTTTTGTGCCTTTAGATTTATTGTTTATTTTTTATCCTTGACAATTATGAGCGTACTCCCCACATCCTGTTTTGTTGAGAGTCCAGTCCTTAAGTATTAGAGATTACTTTGTGAAGGCCAAATCTTTATGCCAGTAGGAAAAAAAAGAAAAGCACAGAAACTTGAGAAATTATTGCCTCTCTTCACTGAGGAATCAGGACCATCTGAATGGGAAATTAAAAGGCAAAAAAAATAACAAGGAGCAAAGATATCCATTGAGCTATGTGCTGTGACCCCATCACTTCTGACAACATAAGCAAGGTCATGAAAGGAGAGGTCACCCAAAAATGCTCAGCATGTGGTTTCTTTCGAGACTTTACTTATGGCTCATTGTGTTTTCAAGGCAAAATTAAGCAAATGTCCCCAGATAACATTGGGAGAAATGCGTTTCTGGAGGTACAGAGTTTTTCACTGAACAACACCCCATGAGTTCTGACTGAAACTGATTTGACTGCAGGATTTCTAGGAAGAAGTCCAGCATTTCAGAAGTCAAAGATGAAAAGCAATTAAAAGTAATTCAGTAGCAAAATAGAATCAAATTTCACAATAAACTGAATTATTCCATTATGACATATTTCTATTGCATTTTATGGGGATGTATTATGTGCAATTGTATTGATATATCTGCATAATATTACATTTCTATAACTATAACTGTATTTTAGTAGAAAATACAGCATCCTTAAAATGAAATGTTTTTAGTCCTATGCTGAATATTAGGAATGCCAATCTCTGCTCTACACAGTATTTAATGGAAAATTTCTGTAAACATGGCTTCCCATTCCAACTTAACCTAGAAAATTTTTCATAAGACATTTTCCAGTCTGCATCAGCGTAAATCACCATCACCTAGTGTACTTACAGCTGCTGCCCTGAGGCTACTCTAGCACAGATTCCCTTTGTCCATACTGCAGACATTACTTTGCACTGCTTACCAAAGTCTTAGGAACATTTTCTTTAATATTTAATAAAGTTTTCTTTAATATTATTCTTTTATCAATTTGCAGATGAAACCCTGCATACGCCTGTTCAGAGCCCTGTGTATTTGGTGTTTGTTGAGGTATACCTTTGTGTTGTTACTATGTGCTGAATATGAGTATAAAATATAACAAGCTAACTTCAAAGAAGATCCTACTGCCCAATTTCCAACCATCATATCATTTGAAGACTTACCTAAAGCATTTTTAAATTATTTTTCCCTGCAGCAGTTAAAACATTTACTGTGTAAATATCTGCTTTTTATTCCCCAGCAGATAGTTAAAGCTTCACTCTTGTGATAACTCTAAAGGTCATCTTCATCAGAGAGCATTAAGGGAAATCATCTTTCACCGATGTTTGTTTCCATAGCAGACTACAGAGAAGCCACCAGCATGTTACTGTGGTTTTGTTACCTTTGGGGAGTGTTTATTATTTATATGTCATCACTAAAAATCCAAAACAGTGGAATGGTGAGGCAAGCTTAAATCAGGTTCTACCCACCTCCT
>NW_010395300.1:30146-31026 GCF_000710305.1 Buceros rhinoceros silvestris | reverse complement strand
AAAAACACCCACACAGGAGGGAGGAGAGAGGGGAAAAAGCCTCGGGAATCCAAAATGGGGTTTAAAGGCAAGTTTGTGAAGCGTGAGCACGAGGCGCTCCTGCTCCCGTCCGACGGCTCCTCAGGCAGGGAGATCAGAGTCTGCAGTAGAAATGTCCCGGGGCAGCTCCAACCACACCTTCCTCTTCCCTCCTCCAGCCGGGATGGCACTGTAGATGGTTTCACACCCCGTTTGTCCTCCAGGCAGGAGCCCGGGCAGCCCAGCAGCCACTGGGATGCTCAGTTCCTGCAGCAGCTCACCCAGCCGACACAGCTGCCTGTGCAGACAGACAGACAGGTCCTCCCTTCAGCAGCCAGGAGCATCCTTCTCCCACCTCACTCCATCCTCCTTGTCCTCCTCACTAGGCCGAGGCGAGGAGGGGCGGCAGCAGCCCACCTGCATTCTCCTCCACACCCTGCTAAATGAAGAAGAGTATTTAATTAGGAGGGAGCTGGAGGAGCACACAATTACAGCATTACTATCGCTCCCACGCAGCTTACGCCTCAGTCATGCGGGGCGCAGCCGTGGGACAGGGAGCCGGCTGGAGTGTGGCCAGCACCAGCAGAGAGGGGCCACGGGAACACTCCCAGCAGAGCTGTGCACCCACTGGTGAGGGGCCACAGCCCCCGGCCATGGGGCCATGATCAGAGGTCCACAGGCAGGAAGGAGCTGGGGCAGCCACAGCCTTCGAGCATAAGGAGCGGGGGCCAGCCACGGCCTTCGAGCAGAGGCCCGAGCTCCCCCCAGCAGGACCAGCGGGGCAGAGCCAGGCGAGCAGGCGAGACCCCCACCTCTGCCTGGCCAGGCACGAGCCCCCCACCCCCACACAGGACCTGGACCG
>NW_010395300.1:28210-30079 GCF_000710305.1 Buceros rhinoceros silvestris | reverse complement strand
CCCGAACCCCACAGAGGACCTGGATCGCAGCCCCCTGTCCATGGGACTCATAGTCCAAACTCACCGGTATGAAGGCTCCATCCAGGTCCTGCGCCACTCGTGGGATGCACCAGCAGCAGAGACCCCGGCCGAGCTCCAGCAGGACCTGGGCTGCTGCTCTGCAGAGAGAGAAGCATCACGGACAACACTGGGTGGGGAAGGCAGGAGCCTGTGTCCCCTCAGCTCGGGCAGGGAGGGGGAAGAGCAGCCATGGCACCGGATCCCCGCAGTTAGCCCCTGCACACCCCGACCCTGCCCCAGGAGACCGAGCCCCACTGCAAAGGCACACAGCATCAGCGGCCAGCACACGTGGCTCAGCACCGAGGGGCTGGCACGAACCCAAGAGAGGGGTCCCCGAGGAGCCCTGGGGTGCCTGGCGCAGGCAGGGTGAGGCCGGAGCAGCCTGGAGGGTGAGCAGCCCCCGTCGCTGTCACAGAGCAGGAAAAATGCTTGCTCAGGCAGGATGCCTAGTAATAAATTTATTGTATTTTATTACATATTCCCCTTTTTGCACTTAATTCCTATTCCTCATATTCAAACTCTCCTTTCTGAAAGAAAATGATTTTTAACACAAAAATATAAATTCTGCATATTAAAAGTGCATACACCTTGAATAATAAAACATACAAATAAATAATAAAAGGCATCGACACAGTCTCATGCACTTGTCCTCAAATAATTTAAAATTTATGGTACAATGTTGGATCCCGAGTAACGGCAGCCTGCTCTCCAGAGTACTGTACAGTTCAAAAACATTAAAATACGAGGAGAATATCAAAGGTGCGGGCAAGCCCCACGTCCCAGTACTGGTGTGCGGTGACGCGACATGCAGTTTTCAGAACCGTAGATATTCCAGTGTAAAATCTGACATCGTGTCCAGAAGAGAAACTGCGTTTGCAACAGGACTTAAAATTCAATTTTAACCAATGGTGAGGCACAGTTGGTGAGCGGATCTGTACAAGTCACCTCTTGGAAGGCCACAAGAAAACGGTCTCACCACTTGTAGCCTGGACTCCCCTGTGTCACCCTAGCCCGGGCAGTGTAGCACCTCAGAGGGGTCCTTATTGCACTGCACGGACGCCGTACAAACCTCGCGCCAACCTTCTCGCTAGGCAGGGGGGCTGCAGGGCCTCGAGTGAAACGGGGTTTGTGTTCACGCTTCGTTTTAATCTGTGTCTTTAAAAAAAAAAAACAAAACAAACCACTATTTGCAGGTAAGTCGAGTGCTATGGCCTCTAAAAAAAAAAAAGAGCCCCTAAACCTGTAACCTAATATAGAAATCGTACACGTCTTCAGGTGCTTTTGTTGCACAAAATAAAGCTCCCAATGGCAAACGCCTTTCGGTGCCTCCGTTAAGGAAACCAGGCAGGACTTTCCTCTCACCACAGATTAAAACTAAATTTCAGTTCCCTCCACAGACAACGCTGGATACCGCCAAATTCTTTTGGATAAGTAGGCAAATGACAAAAGAGACACAAAACCAGTAAAATCATTTGGAATGTTGTTTCCCAACGCTCTCCATGCCGCTGACCAAGAGGGACGGGCCGGCGCTCGCCCAGCTGCTCCAGCCGCAGTGGCGAGGGGGATCTCGCAGGAACACAGCCCGGCAGCCCCCGGGCACTGCCGGGACCGACACTTGGTTGTGAGACCTCACCAAGCCTGGCTGCCCCCTGCTCTGCCCCACGAGTGCCACCCGGCCAGCCCCACGCCCTGGGTACAGGTGGGTCTCTGGTCAAAGGGGAGCGTGGCTCAGGCAACACCGGGGTCTGGAGCACGAGCGGGAAGCACGGCCGCTCCCGTGGGCAGCTGGGGCCCGCAGCGGCTCTCCCC
>NW_010395300.1:20363-27983 GCF_000710305.1 Buceros rhinoceros silvestris | reverse complement strand
CACGGCTACAGGTGACTGCCTCTTCTCACCACGCAGATGGTGTCACTACAGTGACGGGGACAGTGGCAGGCTACACACAGAACACCGACCGGGCTTCCCCTGGTAGAGAAAAGAAAAAACAATACAATACAGAAAACCACTCTGTTCTCGTTTCAACGTTTCGGATCCCTTTGACGTTTTGCTACCCTCCAGCCTTGTCAGTAACGCAGAATTCTGCGAAGGAAAGAATCGAAGATGTGCAAACAAAGCAGGAACCCAGGGACATGCTCCTACGCGCTGGCACGCGGCTGCTCCGGGAAGAGAAGTGCGGGCTGGAAGCGGTGCCCTGGCGTCTGCGGGGTGGCCCCTGCACCGGCGGTGCGGGCTGGGGCGGGGGTTAGGTGCTTGCATAGTTGGTCAGGGCATGCATCGGGTACGGCGCCAGCTGCCATGCAAAACTGCCGGGGCTACCCAGAAAAAAGGGTTGGTCATGCTCGAAGTTTCGGCTCTGGGAAGCAAACAACCCTGCAGCTACGGCGGGCGAGGGCACTTACAGAGGGATAAGTGAACTGTAGTTAAGCTGCTAATTCTCTATCCTAAGCAGGTTTTTTTTAATTATTTAGCCATATTTGATAAGTTTGAAAGGGTTAATGATTTATACACCCGAAGTGAGACACAGGTTACACAGGCACCCAATTGTCTATCGAAGGTGATTTATACAAACAAAAGGTGCCTCTTTAACACAGGTCCTTGAAAATGTGCTTGTAATTGGTACTACTAAACACTGTCCGAAAGACGCAGCCCAAAAAGGGTAAAAATAATTCCTTTAGGTGACTCCAGCGGGAATCTAGCACTGGAACAACGGCACTGCTCTCCCGCACCCAGAGGGCTGATCCCAGGAACAGGAGCGAGTGTCACCGGGACGTGGTGTGAAACACGAGTTACACGTGGCCACTGCGGGTGAGTTCAACCCAAAGTTGGTTGGAAACACACGGCAAAACCCACCAGAGGACCAGAACGTGCTTTCCCTTGGAGCTTGCTGGACCTCCCCCTTCCCAGGCGTTTCTCAGCAGCTTGAGGCTGCCCTGCTAACCTTTGCTTCCAGGTGGGCAGCGCTGGGGTCCCAGCACCCCCACGCCACCCGTGTGCTTCAGTGCTTCTGAAGCCAAATGTGCATTGTGCAAGAAGAGGTGACCAGGTACAAGCAGCTTCTTCAGAACAGCCTCAAGCCTTCACTGCTCCAATGCACAAAACCAAGGTGGTGGTGGCATCTAGGACTTGGAAGACCCTCTCTGGAGCGTTCCCTGTGCCACATCCTCACATCCGGACAACGCGATACACACAGACAGGAATCCCTGTGCATGAAAGGACTAAGTCTACATTAAAGCACAGAGAGGAGCCTGATGTTGCTCCTCCCCAAATCACCGAAGTAGGGCCTGCAATAACCTTCATTCAGTTTTAGAAAGATGTACCCGACATCACTGATGGAGCCATGACTTGGACAGCAGCGAGGCTTGGTTCTACCCCTCACTGTGAAGATTCTGGTTCCCAGACCCACACTCCCTCCATCCCTCTCTGGTGCAGGGAAGTTCCTGAACTACCAGAAATCTGTGATACTGAAGAGCAGAGGTGCAGAGGGGCAGCCAACGACTGCGTTCCACGCGGCTCTGTCACAGGACCAGCAGGAGCCACCAAGCAGGGACTGCATGGGCACACCCTGCACGTTTTGCCCAGAGCGTGCCTGATATTCAACACGAATGACAGAGCACCCTGTAAGACAAAATATTTTGCTGAAGGACACCCTAAGTCAAGCCCCTGAGCCAAAGACGCCGCCGCGTGCTGGCGGCCCACCACAGAAGAGCAGCATCTCCTCTGCTCCAAGACGAGAGCACAGCCAGAGTAGAAGTACCTGCCCACTCCGTGCCCACCTGCAGAGCGAGCAGCCCACGCAGCAGAGCTGCTGCTCTCCGAGGGACAGGAACAGCAGCACACACAGAGTGGATGGTGCTGGGGCTGGCAGCAACATCCATAGGGACTTAGGGGGAATGCACACACGAAGAGCTAGACTGCGTATGATGGGATGGCAGAGGTTCAACTACTTTTAGCATCAGTTGCTGGAACACCAGGACCTCCCATTCCCATTTTGACAAACAGGAGCTTCAGAGACCATTTTCATGCCCTAGATAGAATCACAGAATCATTTTGGTTGGAAAAGCCCTTCCAGCTCCTCGAGTCCCCCCGTTCCCCAGCACCGCCAGGTCCCCACTGCCCCCTGTCCCTCAGCAGCACCTGCACACGGCTGGGAAACCCCTCCAGGGATGGGGACTGCACCACTGCCCTGGGACACGCCTGCACAACCCCAACAGGACAGAAATGGCTCCTCAGGGACAACCTCAACCTCCCCTGGGGCAACTGGAGGCCGGTTCCTCTCATTGTATCAAGCACATTGAATTGGTGTTCAGCTAAAAGACCAATTTGGACATGGCTTCAAGTTTTCTTTGGTCCAGGCCTGCAATACACCTCAGAAACCATACACCACCTTCCAGTTTAAACTTCTTCAGTGAATGATGGCATGAAAAGAAAACGTAATTTGATAAAAATAACCTTTCGCAAACGTCCCATGGTAAAACACACAGAAAAGTAGGTTCTGTCTATGAAGAGACACCAGACCGAGTCAACACTAGCTCCCAGAATTACATTCTTGCTAGAAGAGCTGTTACAAGAGAAGAGCCAGCACAGTGCAAGACCTTAATACAGATAAAACCTTAAACAAATACTTCGACATCGACATTTTGGGGAGTAATTTAAGTGCTACACTGTGAAGCAAGTCTTATCTGCTCTGCTGGATATTACAAAAATAATCCAAGAATAATCCAAGTCATACATTTCAGAAGCAAGTAATGCAATCTTTGCTTCTTGCTGCTGCAATAAACGAGACTGGGACAGTACCGGGAGAAGACACGCATCAAGACGGTCATGGTCAGGTTTAAAAACACAGTCCAGAGCACAGAGTCCAGCACACTGTTCAAACACGCAGGCTACCGGCATTGCTGCTGGGTTGCACGGAGGTATGCACTGCAGAACACTACTGGGACAGAGCGAGGCCGATACTGGAGGAGGGCTCACCGTCACCCACTGACCCGAGCGCAGCTCCTCACGCCCACTGCCTTTTCTCTAAGGTGTCAGCCACCCCCCAAACACCTCTCTCCAGAGCCTGCTGCTTTGGAGCTGAGCATAAAGAGTGATCGCAGAGCAGGGACGTGCCCAGCAGGCCTTGGGGACGAGGCTTCTTGCAGGACCGTCAGTGCCTCGGCTCAGGAGAGGCGGTGGAACAGACCAGCTCAGAGCTGCTGCTGGTTCGAGGGCTGTTTGTTACGTTGACAGAAGATGTACAAATACGTCTGTCCACAAGCTAAGCCTGGAGAAGCTTTGCCACACAAGACCGTACAACAGGCAAAGACCTCGTTCAGGAGACCAGCGTGCCCAGCACGACCGATTGCTGCTGTACATAAAGCATATGCAGCACATTAATAAAACCTCATTAAAATTAAAATAAAAAGATTACACCACACGTATAGAAAAGGACTCCAGGAATTCACCTTTTAAGAGGACTCAAAGGACTTGAGGAATCTCCCCTGTACAAAGGGCATGTAAACAAAGACGTCGCTAGATGTAGTGTTTTAACCCTGATAGAGACTCATCCGAACTGGAGTGGGGACCGATTCGCTGAGGGACATGTGGCAGCCAGCCCCCCCGGGAAGGTGACCAGCGTGCTGAAGGGAGGAATGCAGCAGCATGCTGGAGAACGTGACGTCTGCTCCGTGGAGTTTGGTACCGCCCCTCCAACCTGCACAGGAGGCCTGTTCAAAGCACGCTCAGAGAGGGCAGAGCAGCAAGGCGACGCCTGCCTTATCTAAACATTGCTCCTGTGAGTAACGGGTGCTACACCCACACCAGGACCAGGAGGCATCTGAGCACGTTAGGAAATGCCTCTCCTCAGAAGGTTGAAGAGGGGTCCTAAAGGCATCGCTGCCATGTGGGCATACGGAGACAGCTCTCCTACAGCACTGTGACCACCCCCTGCCCAGCCCTTCACTGCGATGGGCTGGCCACACAGTGACTCCTCTCACTTAGTATAGTGTTTCAGAAGAGAGAAAGTAGTTATAGAGGACAGGGTAGAGGTTGCATCAGGTATTGGGCAGATTAAAACACCTTGTAGACATAGCAAGGAAAAATGCAGGTTACATTTCATGGGGAAAAACAACTTTCTGCTGTTGGAAAGCAAAATGAAATCTCTTACACAGACACACAGGTACCTTTCTGTCCATCCACTAATGCTAGTCCCTCCTATACTGGCTGAGTATATACCTGAGAAACAACATTAGTGTTGAAATATTGCCCTTTAGAAAGCTCGGAAAATGGAGGGGAGCAGGGAGAGAGGGTTGAGAGAGCATGAAGAAGCGGCAGTCTCTCCAGTTTCCTTCGCATCCTCCACAGCTCAGAACAAGGCCATACACCAGCACGGACACAGCCTGCTCAGAACAAGACCACAGGAATATCAGTTCACAGCTCTGCAAAGCACACTAGTGTCAGTACAACCGGCCTTCAGATTCCAAACCTCGAATCTGAAGGAAATCGTTGCATTTTCTGTAGAACTCCTGCACCGGTGCTATGGGGCAGCTGCATTCATGTTTGACGACGACTCCGGCCACGCTATTGCATCAGTGCTGGCTGCCTGCGGCTATTTGGTTTGATGGCAGAATCAAAAGGCGCTTTAACAACTCGCAGTTAACTTCTCCTCAAAACATACATTAGGCACATGAACAAAAAAAAACAAGAGCTCAGAATAAATTAGCTTCTCAGCAGAAAAGACACCTGGATTGCAGCATTTCACTGAGGTTCCAGAGAAGGCCGTACAGACACCTGCATGCTGGAAGGTAACTTTTTCAGCGGCTTGTCAGCAGACTGCTTGCCACTGGGAGGAGGAGACTGGACTCCAGGATCTAGTTGGGAAGACTTGGACTTGCGACTGGATAGCAGAGAATGTTTGTTGGGTGTGGCGTCTTTTGGGATGAGTTTTTCTTTTGCAGTAATGTTGGCATTGGTTTGAGAGGCTGGTGGGACAACACCTTTCTCTGATTTGTCTTCCAGTACGTTTTTACTGCCTGACCTGGAACTGCCACTCCCTGTCTTTTTCGAGAGCATCGTTGTCTTTCCCAGGTCTGCTGACCTCCGCGTCTCCTTCTGCCTTAAGGCTGATTTAAAGAAAGATAATCCCTTCTCTTCTGACTTGCTGTCCCTCTTCAAACCAGAACGCACACCAACGTTTGGGGACCGCAGGTTGGCCATCGAGGAACTCCGCACGTGCTTGCTGTCCACTGCCCTGCTGTCACTCCTGGAGTGGCTGATCCGTGGGGAGCTCGTTCTTGAGCTGCTGGTAAGGCTCGTTTTATCTGACCCCAGACTTATCTTAGAGCCCTCCCTGCTGAGGCTTCGGTCTGAAGTCCGGCTCTTCCCAGCAGAAGAGCCCTTAGTCAGTGAGCCTGACGGGGTCTTCTTGGCAGCTGTGGAGGATGGAGAACCACCTGACTTTTGCTTCTGTTGGGCCAATGGGACAGGAACCTCAAGGGGCTTCGAGCTATGGTCCTTCCTAGCCTGAGCAGGAGCAGGAGACCCATGTCGCCCACTGGCCCTAGAAGAGTCCGTCTTACTTCTAGACCGGGAAACTTTCTGGGAACTCTTTACTGGAGGAGAAGAGTGAGACCCTTTGGTCTCTTGGGTAGATAAGACTGTCCTTCCCTTCCTCAAGCTTTTGTCTGGCTCAGAAACACTCTTGGAGCTGTGAACCTTCCTGGGGGTGCCATCGGCCTTCTCTGCAGCCAGCCCTGTCCCACTGGGGGCTTTCACCTCCTTGACTGGAGAGCTATCCACAGAATCACTCTGATCGACAAAGGCGATTTGATTGTTGTTATCAAAAGGGTCCAAAGCAGGGAGATTCCTGTCTGGCTGCACAGAGCTCTTACCATACCCATCTGAGAGATCTGAGCTAGATGTCCTTACAACAGACTCCTCCCTGAACGCCCCTTCCATGACTGCCAAAGGAGCTCTACGAGCTGTCCTGTGCTCTCGCCGACTGCCGTCACAGGGCTCCAAGTAGCTGCTGGAGAGATTCCTCAGGCTGCCGAAGCAAGAGGTGGAGACTTTATCATCAGCAGCCTCCCCGATCTTCTCCAGGGTGGATGAAGAGGCATGTACAGGGGATTCTCCAGAGAAGCGCGACGGAGAGTTGGAGCGCAGCTGCAGTTTTGCAGAAAGCGACCACGAGGGCCTCACACCATTTTCACTCACAGCCAGCGGGCTGGTGACAGAGGATCTAGATGACAAGCTCTGACGCTGGACACTTCTTACGAAGGGCCGAGTTGAAAACCCTCCTGCAGAGAAAGCAAGCGATGTCCTCAGTACGAAAGCCAAGCCCAGTGTCAGTGTATCCCACCCACCCACAGACCCTCTCTCTACGGGAACCCAAGATGTCACCCACAGCATACCACACGCCTCTCTCCACGCCTGCTGCGGGCACAGCTTCCTCAACGAATGCTGAGGAAGGAACTCAACAACTACTCTTTGCTAGCGGTTACCCAGTAACTCTCTGACGCCTACAAGTGGAAATCCAGGTTTTCCTCTCATTCCTGAGCAGCAAGAGACCAAACACAGTTTTGCACCTTGGAAGTCCTTGAAACTAGCAATGACTTCACCATGATTATGCTCCCAGATACACATTTTTCTGCATCAAAGAACATTTCCTATAACATCCTGTAAAAGGCAAAGCAGGAATCTTACCTTTTCACATACAGCCATCAAAGAACAACAAGAAACATTTTAGAAATGCTTTAGGAAAAACACAAGCACAAGGAGTTCTTGACTGAGAGGTTTCATCAAGTATATTTCCTTTCTTTGAAAGGCTCCTGGAGGTTCCCGCCCTGCTCTTCTCCATCCTTTCACACCAGAGGAAAGCTCACCTGTGCCAGATCTGCTTCTCCCCAGGCAGGGCTGCCTCCCCCAGCTGATAAAGGAACCGGCCCCTTTAACTACAGATTTTGCAGCTATTTTAGCAGGGATCTTGTAGCAGCCAGGCTAGCGGCCCTGTCTCCCCCCCCACTGCAGTGTTGATACACACCGTCATCCTCGCTCCTCTCCCCAGTCAGTTCTACTGATTCCGAGAGCGAAGCCAGAGACGTGCGCCGTGACGATGCTGCCGAAGCGATGCTGGGCTGCTTGCTGCCAGGCAGACGGCTGACCCAGTGCTCACAGAGCGAGGAGCTTGTGGAGCCTGCAAGGAATCAGGCACAGGCATCAGGCCAGTGGCGGGAAGCTGGACGACACCTGAAACCTTGGGAGGCCACCAAGAGTTGGGTACATACTTCACTGGCTTCGACAGACACCTGGAGCCCGGAGCTGTGCCACACAGCCACAGCACCCAGATACAGCCGGGAGAACGAGTCCTTACTCTTGTGAAACAGTTATGGTAAGTGAAGGACAGAATTGCACTAGTCCCAGTATGTTGTGAATCAAAACAATCAGTGCAGCAGCACGAGGGCAGAGGAGAGTCCTTGAGCTGCCACAGAAAGGCAGTGCAAACCCTTT
>NW_010395300.1:19435-20264 GCF_000710305.1 Buceros rhinoceros silvestris | reverse complement strand
TTCCCTACTGCAAGCAAGTCACCAAGCCCCCACCTGCCCCAGCTCACCCCGGATTCAACCAATACATTCAGCTGCTGGCTGCCAGCCCGAGACCAGCAGCACTGCTGAAGGGAATGAACGAGTCACATTTTTATGTCAGTTCTGACAAGGTCAGCTCTGAGCAGAATTAGCGTGGGGGAGGAGGGGGGTTCCCCCATCTGCAGAGACTCAGACAAGCCTCGCTGTGTTCTGGGACACAGGGAGGCCTTAAGCAGAACCGCGCAGAAAATTCTTCAGAAGGATGAACTATCCGTGCAGGACAAATGACAACCACTCCCTGACAGCACCAGCAGGGCTCACCTGCCACAGAGCTGTTAGCAGACCATGACGGGATCGCTGTGCGCCGCTGGTAGAAGAGGATGTAAGCTGTCTGCTTGCAGACTTCGTTCTCAGGAAGCTGCTGAACATCGCTGTCATCAAAGCAGTACCACTGGCCATCGACCGAGTTTTTGCAATATGCTGAGAGAAAATGTATTACTGATAGACTTCCCTCACTCCTGCTGCTCTCAGGTTTGCAGTATGGCAACTTAAACATGACTTTATCTGCTATGATGGATTCAGAGCGAAGCAAAGTTATGGGCACTCAACAGAAAAATAACCGTTTTCTTTGTGAAAAAGATCCAACACACATAATATCGCAGGATACTTGCCTGTGTAGTGTCCCCCTTGCATGGTGCCGTGGTGATTGCAGACAGCATACAGGTCATAGATGTAGTCCTCAGGGTCCCTCCCGAGGCCATAAGGCCTCCTCCAGGGTGACCAGTGAGATGGCAGACTCCAGCTGCTCTGA
>NW_010395300.1:13877-19369 GCF_000710305.1 Buceros rhinoceros silvestris | reverse complement strand
GCCTCCGGCGTCTCTGGCGGTTTTTTACAACATGAGGAGTCATGTCCAAGCCACTCAGGGGGAATTTAACCATGTTCTGAAGTTTCATCCTTCGGTCTCCTTCCTGTGCAAACAGAGAATAGCGTAAGCTGCAGCAGATCAAGGTCACCCTGCTTGGGAAAGACAAAAACCCCAGAGAGGAATGCAGGACAGCTGCTCCTGAGAGTTGCTCTCTGGCTGAGAAGCAGACCCCTGGCATCGCTGCAGAATCCCTCTTACCTGTCGAAACCTTTTGAGATGTATGATGAGAACATCAGGTAAGGTCCAGAGGCTCAGTGTGATGCTACCCTGCTGCAGCTGCTTGCAGTGTGGGCATCGCCACGCGTCATCTGGGGCAAGCTACAAGCAAGAGACACGAGCAAGGGTTAGTTTTCATATTCCAAGGCAGCTTCTGCAGCACCACTGCTGCTCTGCTGCCCCAGGCCCAGGGCAGACACTGACTCCTGTACCCATCTACCCCTGGCATTTATCAAGCTGGCTGGAAATGCAAGTTCCAGTGTTCCTTTTCAAACAGTGACACACCAAGAGATACACATGCCTCATACAGGAGAATTCAGGGAGTGCTGCTGTGCAGAGAAGATATTTCCACCTTATAAACCCCATTCCCTTTGAATAGGGGGAGAGGGAAAACAAAGGCAAAAAGCAGGAAGGTTTGGCAGCCAGAATAAAAATACTGACATAAGAAAACCAGCAGCAAAGGAGTCAGAACAGAGAGACTACAGAGGTACTTCAGGTGTCACCTCTGACACCTTACTGCCCCCTGTAACCCTCTTTCTCCCCATGTCCCATGGTACAGACTTACAGACTCCAGAGATTTTCATTGTCCACCAAGGAGAGAAATCAGAGACACACACACGCTCCCCTCCACAGCCCCGTGCTCAGAAAACTCAGAAGCCAGAGAGCTTTAAGCTGACAAACAGCTCTTCCCTCACCTCTGAAAGAAGCGACAAGAGAGGCTCCAAAATTATTAACGCTCAGTCAAGGGTCCACAGTCCATCTCCAGGACCATCTCCTTTTAGAGCAGATTAAAGACCTCTGGCAAAGAAATGCCGATTGCTCACATGTTCCAGGCAAGACCCATCTCTAGCCCGCCCTGCAGCACACCATCGCGCCAGCCACTTCCACCTCCCCACACCTCGACAGAGGCAGAGGAGAGCAGCCACGCTTCTGGAGAACTGAGCTCAGTGGTCAATGTGCTGCTGTTCATGGATGGGTCCCACTCCCTGGGAGTTGCCTTGAGCCCTCCCCAGCCCCACTCGGGTGTGCAAACACACAACTGTTCCAAGAGAGCAGTAAATTCCCACGAAGAAGCCACGTTGTTCTAATCCTTTACAACGTATGCTGCAAAAAACCATCGCTATTTCACAAGGAGGAAATTGCAGACCAGAGGAGTAAGTTCTCTTATTGACATTTGAGGTCAAAAACCCCAACAGCAGAACCTCTCCCAAGTCCCTCCTCTCTGCAGAGAGCCTCTGCTAGCAGGGCTGGTAATTAGCCTTGTGGTAAAAATTTCTTCTCCTGCCTTGACACATTGGTGTTTGCAGAAAAGAGCTGCTCTGCTGAGCGTAGAATTCACGCAGCACATGGACCAGCCAGACCTCCTGAGCCCTGACTGCTCCCAGGCTTGTCCCTACCTGTTCCTCTTTGGTGTACAGTTGGAAACACTGAGATAAAGTGCAGGTCTGAGGTTGGTGATGAAGCTCTCTCTGCTGGCGGACGCTTTCGGAGTCTGGAATATACTCCTCTTCTGTATTCACAAACAAGCTGCACCGGGGAGACACCACATTTACCAGCACATCCACCCGCGCCCCATGCTGCTGAGGAGCCGTTGTGAAGCACAATCTGCAGCTCTGTTCTGGATTTGTCCAATTATATGTGAATGAGAGCTGGCTGGCAAGCGATCCTGCCCAGGCATAGAGCTGAGCACAGCAGTCAACAGCTTCCGTGGGCACCCGCTCTGGTTTACCTCGGGCAGAAAAAGCTACTCGCTGCCCACAGGCCTTCTCACACCAACGGGATTTGCGGGGGAAGGAGCCACAGGCGAGATGCCTGCTCCATAACACAAAACCCCTGCTACAGAGAGAAGGACTTGGAGCAACTGGGCACCTGGCCCCAGTCTGTCCCTGCAGAGTTTCTGCAAAGTCTCCTGTTTGCTGAAGGGCGCACAATTCACACAAGCAAGCCGCAAGCATCGAGGTGAATACAATTCCGACTTCATACTTACTAGTCTTTAGTCTCTTTGTCCCATTCTACCACCAATTTCACGTGAGCAGTTCCCCCCTGTCCACACGACTTCAACGCCCTGGAGAGAAAAGCAGACAGAAGTTGGATCACCTCTCCACTGGCAGCCTGCGTTACCCATTACACGCACGTAACCTCTCTCCACTAGCCCTTCGTCCTTCCGCCACTCCCACACAGCTCAGGTTTGCGGAGTAAAAGGAATTCATACAGCAAAGAACACGGCAAAGCCGGCAAACTGCGCTTACCCACGCACGTCAGCTCTGTAAAGAAACGTACACAAACAGAACGGGTGCCTACCAAACCCTCCGAAGAATAACAGTCACCAAACCAGTATTTTAAAATGGGGGGTAACACTTTCATTCTGTTCTCCCTTTCCGAGGAGGACCAACTCCAGATGGCCTGACTCACAGCTGAGCAATCCTCACTCAGCTTCTTGAGAGCATGCCATCGTTTCCCTGCTCCTCAGGCCTGTGAAGTCCATTCCGCACCACGACTGTCCCTTTCTGCACAGCTACGCACAGAGTTCCCGGCTGGCAAACCTCTCTCCCCTCCTGGGGACGAGGGCCAACTCACCTTTCCACTGTTGGATGGCAGAGGGGTCGCTCCTCCTGAGGTAGCAAGTACGTTATGCCCACGACACTGACCACTCGCAAGCTGAACGGGCAAACCTGCAACGGGGAGAGAAGCCATCTCAGTGACTGAGACCCAGCGTTCCTGTGTGCAAACCTGCTCTCAGTGCCAGCTGGCACGTACTTGAACCTAGAACTTGTGTTTTACAAGAGAAAGCAAATGCTCGAGGGCTCCAACAGGCCTACACCAAGCCACTAATGGAGGGGCGAGGTACTGCCACTGAGGCGTCACACCCAACAGCTCCTCTACAGGGACCAGGAGACACCCCTGCTCTCAGAGGGGGTTCGCAGCAGAAAGACGCAGTCACTAAGCAAAGGTTTCAGCTTTCCCTTTAGAGAGCCACCACCAACCAGTGGGTTTCCAGAGCAGACAGCACCACTAATCTCTCCAGTACTTCTAGGGGGTGAGGAAGGCAGTGAAGCATGCGATGTCTTCACCTTGCAGCAGAGACAAAGAGCTGGAATACCAGACTCGGACACTACTGCTCAAAGGATCACTGGGAAGCCATCAGTTCAGCTTGTGCAGCACGTTCATCACTCCACATAACTAGCTTCCCCGTTAGTTCCTGTCACACAGAGCTGGAAGTCCGGGACAAACCCTTTGTCTCACCTGCAGGCAGGCTGCAGGCCGCAGGAAATACTGCATCTTCTCCAAGATTTCCTTCTGCAGAATATCCCAAGCAATTGTTTTCTCCAAATGCAACACAAAGGGCAAGCCAAACCTACAGGGAGAAGCAGTGTTTGAGGGAGCAGATAAAAGATGATTCTGCCGAGTAGTCGGCTCCCCACACCGGGACAGCCCCTCTCCTCGCTCAGCACGCTCTGGATGAACCTCCCCGGAACCCAGGCACTCAGACACTCCTCTCCAGGGGAGAGGTGCTTGATTTTGAAGAACGTCATTACAGCTGCCCAGGCAGAGGGCCCTCGCTAAGGGGCTGCAGCCCTGCTCTGTGCTCAGGCTCTTGCTGCGGGCTGCAGAGCTTTGCAGCTGGGCTGGGAAAACTGTTTGTGAGACAAACATCAGCAGCTGGGATAGGCCTCAGTCAGCAGCTGGTACAAATGCCTTTGCCAGGGTGGCTTCTCGCTCCCCCCCACCCCCAGTCTGCACTCCAGTAAAGAACTTCCGCACACCCCGCAGGACCTGGTCAGGCATGCTCAGTGCTCTGACGAGAGAGTCTACAGAGAGGCTCTGTCCTGACTGGTCTGCCTTCACCACTGCATTCGCTGTTTGAAGTTCACCAAAATTAGCAATATTTTGCTGCATTCAGTAATGTTTTTTGATAAACATGTTCTTTAGCACCTAATCCAGCTGTCACTCCTTCACCTCGTGTTTTCACTACACAGCGAGTAAGACCCAGGCTAGTTAAGGAGGCAGCCAGAAGCGTAACCCTGACTGCGGAGCTGCCAGTCACCTTCTGCTCTGCTGTCCAGTGCACGCTCTGTTACACACCAGCAAGACAATCTTGTCGTTTGCTGCTGGTTTAGTAGAGGACTGTTCCAGTTTTCCAGACTTTGCCATTCCTTGAGAGTAAGATACTGTTCGGGAGTGCTCAGTGCCACATTTCAAGTTATTCAGGTTATTGTTCACATGTATTCCTGAAAAATTAGGAGAAAAGAAACGTTTTGTTATGTCGTTTGCCTTTACTACCCTGGATGGCCCCTCCAGAAGCCTCCTTCAGCTGCAGAGGAGCAGGGCTGGATGGGAGTAACACCATTTTTATCTTTCCTATGAAGGCTTCACAGAGCAGTTCTTTTCATGGCGGCATATCTTTACAGAGAACAAATACATGCAAGTGCTCACCTAACTGACTTCTCACAGCCAGCTCCCCAAGCACTGATTCGTCTGCCCTCGAGAAAAGCTAAGGTGACAGAAATCCTACTTGTTACTTCCAATAATAAAATTTGGGTTTGACTAGGCTGCGTCACCAGGATGCAATTATTGCCTTCTGCAGAGCAGCTCCGGGTTTGGAGCTCTGAAAAAGAAAGTGTGTGTTCCTTCCCGAGACTGTTTATTCATCACTGGCAATCTGATTGTAAACAACACTGTTTCCATGGCTTCATCTGCTTCTCAGCAGGTCTTTAAATTAAGCCTGACAACAGACTTCACATTGAGCCAGCCTGGCCTGCAGAGTCAGCCCCGGAGGAGGAAGGAAGGAGTGTCCATCGCTTCTTGATAACGTCCCGGCTGACACCACCGGTAAGTCTGCTGGCGTGAGGCAGGGTTGAAATCAATACACCAGAACATCAACTGCTTGTTGGGTTTTTATTCTCGAGTACATCCTTTTCCACAACAAGCCTCCCTCTCCTGATCACCCAAGGTGGGCAGCAATTGGAGTTATGGACTTACCTCTCTGACTGAGGATACCCTCGGGCCGAAATATCTCTGGGGTCTCAAAGGCAAAGATGCAGTCGCTTTCATGAATGGTGTCCAGGTCATCAGTGTCGCAGAAGGAACGATGAAACCCATCATAGTACATCTCTGTCAGCACGATCTAGAGCCAGCAGAAGCAAACCAGAATCTGTGTAACTACCCGTCCTAGCCCAGCTGAGCTGCCCCGTCTCTCAACTGGGATTTTCCTGCTG
>NW_010395300.1:10982-13753 GCF_000710305.1 Buceros rhinoceros silvestris | reverse complement strand
TGCTGAGGGGTCCAGGCGCTCCTCAGGGCATCTTGGCATCAGCTGGGAGTGAGGAAGAGGGACAAGGAATGCCAAAAAAGAGAAGCTGGGGTAAAGAGAGCACATGAAGAGGTTCTGGTGGAACCCAACAGCTTTCATTCCCCATAGGTGCCCGGCGGTTTCCTCAGTGCCAGCAGGCACAGATCACGCTGTGATCAGGCAGAAGGTCTGCGTGCTCCACTGACAGCTATCCCAGTGTCACTGGGTTTCAAACAGCCAATGCACAGGGAAAATCAGGATGCAGATTGCCCCTCCCCTGCTTCCCCCATTCAGTCATGGGCAGCAAATTTTCTCAACTCCAACACAGAACGAAAGCCCACGCACTCCCCCACTGAAGGGAGGGTACATGGGTGATGAGATCAACTTGTTACCTGCTCTGTGGGAATCTTGGTCTCCGAAGAGACAGCCTCCCGCAGCCTGGCCACCGTTCCACAGACAGGCACCGCCACGCCGATCCGCATGCAGTGTGAGCACTTCCCCCGGTACACCACGGTGACGTAGAGTGGCCTGCGGAGAGTACGGACACTGCTGGGGCTGTGCTGGGCACTGCAGGGCAGAGCCCCCACAGAGCCAGCCCAGCCTGGGCAAGCCAGCTGTGGCAGGGCAACCCCAATCCTCCTCATACTGGAGTTATGCTCGGCTGCAGCCAGGCAAGCAGGTCTGATCCCAAAGACTCCTTTCTTATTACACGGACTGGTGTTACTTGCTCCCACAAGCAGAGCATCCTCTTCAAAAAAGCCCCACAAAGCGGAAAATAAAACTCTTCATGACAAGGCAGTTGCAATTTTCCAACTAGGATTCGGTAACACAGCTTAGGACAGCCTGAGGCAGCACCTTAAAGCACCTGGAGAGAACAGTTGCTGCCAACAGTGGCCCCTCGGCACCCAGTCCTGCCCCACCAGCAGCAGGGCCTCGGGCAGCAGCGAGTGGGGCTGGTACCTACCAGGACCCTGCCCGGGAAAGCCCACCCAGCCTCCACTCAGGGTGGAGCAGGGACCTCCATACCAACCAAAAGTGACATAGTCGTATTTAATGTGTCCTTTCACTGCTCTGTTCCATCGCTCCTTGAGGGCACACAAGTTTTCCACATCCAGCACATCAAGTGAAGGAGCTGCTTATCTACAAACCGGTAGTTTTGCTGTGCATCTCTTTACCTTTGCTCTGAACTTTTCACCTGGCTTTTTTTTCCCCTCCCTGGAGCTTTTTTCTTTATTGGCAACAGCTGTCTTTCAAAACAGCAAAGTATTTTGAAAAAGCTTTTAACTGCACTTTTTGAAATTGGAGTGATCAGTGAGACTGTTCTAAAGAAAGTTCAAAGAGTTTCATCCTTTTCCCCTTTTTAATTTCAAAATGCTATAAATTAAGTCAAAAGCAAAATATTTTTGTCACCTGAATCAAAGACAGTTTTTTCTCCCCAGAATTAATTCTACAGGGTGTTAACAGTGGGGGCGGAGGGCCATTCTCAAACAAGTAAAAGGCTCAATTTTCCTGCAAAGCAAAAAATTAAAGCCCCGCGTGGTCCTATCTGTCTTTTTTAAAGACTTACCAGAGAGATTTTGCTGACAAGTCTCTTCCTTCTGTAGCAAATTAAACAACACTATATGCATGGAAAACAGCCAGCGTTAACTTCAAGAGAGTCACGTACCGTGTGTGAGGCAGAGGGATCGGCAGAGAGATGCAGAGGAAAGGGTCGAAGGTGTTGCTCTGCTTCTGGCAATGAGGGCATGTCAGAGAGGACCTAGTGCAAATACCAGTGACAGTGCGGTTACACCCCACCTCATCAGAACAGATAAAGCATCAAATCACAAACAACAGCCTCACCTGTCACCCCACCTGCCCCTTCCTCCTCCTCCTCGTAGAGTGGCTCTGCACAGAGGCTGCGCAGGCACTGCTGTTGCAACGAGGGGTCCCTGATTTCTAGATCCCTTTGAGATAGTTAGTCTCAAAGTTCATTACAGGGCACACTAGGAAAAGAAAGACTTCCCTGGAAAAAGCCTTCACTGCAGTCATCGAATCAGGCCTTTAATGAACATCACTGCAAAATCAGTAATTCACCACCAGCAGCTCCCCGGAAGGCCTGGAAGGGTTTGTGTTGAAGAGAAGTGAGGTGACAGCCAGAGCCAGTGACAGGCAGCAGGACAGGTGTGCAGGTCTCTTCCTCAGAGGGGAAACTCCAGACAGAACAGCTCTCGTTCTGCATTAACCTGCACCTTGCACTGCCTGCGTCTTTTCTGCCAGGCCCAAGGATCGTCCTTTGCAAAGGAAGCCCTGGCAAACACAGGCCAAAGCTCAGCAGTTCAACCCCTTACAGCAGCACAGATACAGGAGGAGCACTGGAAATGGGGCTGTTCGCTCATATTAGATCAGAAATCAGACAGCTCGCTTCCCTGGGAGCTGGGAAACTCATGGGAAAACCCTGCGGGGACAGTGGAAGATCCAGCTCAGAATTCCCAAGTGCCAGATAACAGCAACTCCGCCAGACACCCGGGTTCCACCCAGGATCCACAACTCTCCAGCTGCCTCCAGGCACCTCCCGATCCTGCCACGGGCTCTTGCCACTGAAGAGCCTCACAGCACCGAGCTGCCCTGAGGCTTCGCTCCCTGGCCTGCTCTCAGGATGCACCAGGGCAGGTGAGGAACAGAACACACTGCGGATTCTCACAGCACACACCACATCTGAAGGAGTGGAATTCTCGCTCTCCTCTGGAGCAAGATCTCAGTTCAGTCATTCA
>NW_010395300.1:8538-10853 GCF_000710305.1 Buceros rhinoceros silvestris | reverse complement strand
CTCCAGAGACAGCTGTTAGCCCCAGACCACCAGTCTCAACTCTACTGGGAGCTAGTACCAGGGTAGAGTTATACTGGGGTCACCAACATGTGCAATAATGCCTCAGAATTTACAACACATCGTACCTGTACTGGGCTTGAAAGAGTTCCTGCACAAAGGTACTACTGATTGGAAAGGGTGGTCCCTCGAGCAGCACATCATCTTCCAGCGGTGGCTACAAGAGAATAATAAAGCCTAGAAGTGCACCCAGGCATGGAGGTGCACCACACCAGCGGGCTCCAGTATCCCCCGTTGGATCTGTGCCCTCCTTGCCCAAAACCACCAGAAAAATGTCACAGGATTTTTAAATAACTGGTGGCTCTGCTTGCAGGGGTGGTCACACGGGAATGAGGTAGCTAGAGCGGCTCAAGGAGAGGCAGGGATCTCCCAGCAGCTGATGTGGGCAACCATGGCTCTCGAAGAGCCGTACAGGACCTCTCAGAAACCACTGTACTGGGGAGCACTTGCCAGAGCTTAGTGAAATGGCTAGTTACATTCACAGGGCCAGGAACACACAGGATTCTAACCCACACTTTTGTTCCCTCTGAGCTATGGGAGTTGAGAAGCCAACAGGGAGATCCAATTTAAAAAGAAAGACTGTGTGCAAAGTTACAGCTCCTCTCCAGCAGCAGCCTCACCTTGAGCGGCGGCACGCCGCTGTAATTCACCGTGTTGTTCAGATCTTCATGCACTCTGTCGAGAAGCCAAAGCAGGAACTCCTGCGCATCGTGCTGGGCATTCCCACGGTACTGCATCGCGTTCTTGGACACAATGTTCTGCAGAGAGACAGACGGCGTATGGTGAAAGCGCAAGGGTCGAGCTCTTCCCTTTACCCAGCCCTCATGATCAGACAGTGCCCTCAAAACATAAAAGCCCTCAGCTCTGGACAGGGCACTGCCATCCCACACCACCGGGGCCAGGCCAGACGTACCATCATGTGCAGGACCCTCCACACAGCAGCCGGGCAGAGAAGCTGCCGACGGCTCTCTGAACAGACCAGAGGGGTTACGGAGGACTCGCAGCATCGGTCAAACAGAAAGGTTTATATCAATCTCGGGGCTCAATTCAGGTGAGATGAAAACCAAATCGATCAGCCCCTGGTCCTTTCACACTGGTCAAGAGCAAGGCGAGCTCAGTCCAACCCGATGACAGTGACAGGCAGCACCTCCCAGGCTAGTGCAGAGCCAGGGCCATTTTCAGTCACAGCCACCCATGTGCCACCAGGGCTGAACTCACAGAATCTCCTATTTGTTTAAGCTGAAGCAAAACAAGCAGCTAACTCTCCTAATGTCCCCTCACCCTGTCTAGCTCGCTCCTGTTTTGGTGGGAGATATCCTCAAGCACCAGTGGTGACGCTGAGGTACACAACCCCAGGAACCAGCTGAGATCAGCACAGCAGAACTGCAGATGCCTCTACAAACTGACCCCCCCAGTAACACGCAGGCAGAGCAAACCCCCCTCCCACCACACGCCCTCTGAAGTGCACAAGCAGGACAATCACCACGTCACTTTCTCCAGGAATCAAGCATCCATCGAACACAACTGGCTCATGCCACACACCATCTTCTAAGGCCACCGCAAAAAACCTGCTGAGGACGGCCAGCCGAGCAGGAGGAAAGCGCAGTTTGATCTGCACTGCACACAGTGCGGAACCAGTGTCCCCACCAGGCTGGGGCAGCTTTTCCTCGAGTGGGAGCGAGCATGAGGGACAGAGGCGACACCAGAGCAGGACGAGACGGGTGCTGCTGGACGGACAAACTCCAATCAAGGGAGGACTCTGCCAGCCACAGCTGCCACAGGCACAGCTGAGGCCACTTTGATACACACCAAGAGCCTGGGGAATGCGTCTGATTTACACTTGGCTTTCCAGAACAGCTGTCTCAGAAGAACACCAGCACACCCAAGGGTTTTGCTCAGACCTGCTCTTCTTCCGGACCAGCAACAAAATCTGCTCTTCACAGGCTCATCCCTGCCCCACAGCTCGTTCACCTGTTCGCAACGTTAAGTTTGCTCTGAGCCCTCCAGCTGGGCCACACGTTCCCCTTCCACAGGACAATATCATCTCCTCCTCCAAAAGCTGAAGGGAGCCCATGGCAGGGTTTGGAAGAGCAACTTCCTCACCAGCAACAAGCATCAGGGAACACTTTCTCCGCTCCAGTTCTGTTCTCAATTTACCTCCACAACACCCCGCAAAGGACTGACCAGCCCTTGCTGCTGTGTGCCAGGGACATGCCACAAGCTCTGGAGGATGGAAGCGGAGCACTAGGATCTGCATT
>NW_010395300.1:6187-8386 GCF_000710305.1 Buceros rhinoceros silvestris | reverse complement strand
CTCCTCCCGGAGCCACAGACACCAGCAATGCCATAGAAAAGCCGGCACGTTCCGCTTTTTAACCACAAAGGCAACACCAGGCTTTCCTGAGTAAGAAACCAGCTCACAGCATAGTTCCCGCTCGTCGCGCAGCAATCCCCCAGCCTTTCCGGCTCGTAACCCTGCCGGGCTGGCAGTGCTGCCGCACACCCACCGCTGCACTGGCGGAGCGACACAACATGTTTTCATGGGACTCAAACCTGTTGGGGCAGGGTCCCCAGCTAGGGGAAACGGCACCAGCAGGGACCAGGCGGGAGCTGGGATGGCTGCGGCAGACCAGCCCCCTCAGGAGCCCCATGAGGGGCCAGGCAGCTGCACTCAACCTGCACCACAGCTCCTCCCTTCCTCTGATCAGAATTTGCAACAGATTTGAGAAATGAGGTTGGGCTGCTTGCTTTATCCCTCTAGAAAACGGGGTCACCAGAAGGGGGGGTGATGAGAAATAAGGGAAAGGACTGATAAACATATAAACACATACTCTATCCTCTATAATCTGTCCACCTGCCTCAAGGCAGCAAAATAAGGGAAAACAGAAATAATCTGCTCTTGTTACAGACGCACAAGCCCTTCTGACAACAGATTTAGTCCCCTCGCCTGCAGGGGACCAGCACCCTCCCACGCAAAATACATAAAACACAGCTTCAAACAAGCCCGCGGCAAACACTCACCTCTGCACCCCACGGGCGTGAGCCCAGCACAGCGTGACACCAGCTTGGGATGCTGCTGCAAGCCAGTTCATTGGGGAGAAGAGTCTGAACTATCTGTAGGGACTGAAAGATTAAAGGGCACCAAACAGCCTCCTCTGCTCCTAGACTCCTCTCGCCCTCCATCAGCAGGGAGTCCAGGGTATTATTCACATTGCACCAATCTCTGAAATTTAACACTGACCCACGAAAACACCGTGAACATACCGGCAGATCCTGCTCTGATACCTGAGCACTCAACGTGCACCCAGCAGATACGAGGACAAGATGGCAGTGACCTAGAGAAGCCTGGTTTAGCTGCGCTAGAAACCCAGCACCCTGAGCCACGCCTGAAGACACGACCTCACCGGTCCACCAAGTGAGTGGCCCAAACCACAGATGCTCTCATCACCAGATCTCTCCTTCGCATCCCTAAACATCCTTCAGCTGAGCTCCACCACGCAGGGTCCCACCCCCACTGACTTCTCCCGTTGGCCTGACAGAACATCAGTCTCTTGATCACAGCGCCCTGCTTTCCTTCATCTCTAGCGAAGCTCCAGAGTGACCCATTCAGGCTGCTCAGAAGGCAGCTCCTGGCTGCAGGACACCAGCAGGGCCCAGCAGCAGGTCTGGAGGAGCACTGCTCTGCAGACCCAGCCCTACCTCCAGAAGATCACGCTTCCACCCCATGACACCATGACTTGAGTCCACGGTCGCAGCTAACAGTCAGCCACTGCTGACAGGATTGAGTGGGTCATTTACAATCAGGAAAAATTGATATTCCAAAATATCCAAAGCACCCGCAGCAAGGAGAGAAGGCTGATGTTCACAGCACTGCATTTAGCTGAACGCACCCAGACACCGGCATAGAGAAGACCTGAAGACTCACCTGTAGAGATTTGTTTTGCAAACATTATCTTTGTTCAAAAAAAAAAATCACACACCAAAAAGTAAATTCAGCCCTTGAGTTACTGTGTCAAGCCCCAAAGCGATAATCAATCACTGAAGTGCAAGGCAGAGATCTCAGCCCGGTCTGGAGCAGTTACCTCACTACACCTTTCCTCTAGAACCTCTATCCGCCTCCACAGTAACACACTTGACTCTTACTGGCCTCATTCACCCTTCCCAGTCCCCCCTGCACGCCACCCAGCTCGCCAAGGTGACCATGTCCAGCACCACCTCGAGGGAGAAGGCTCCACAGGCAGCACGGGTCGCAGCATCACCAGGCTCGTGCTCCTCAGAAGCGAGTTGCCTGAAGAGGGACAAGAGAAAGAGGTGCTGAAACACACACACATCCCCCTCCAGCAGCAGCGCATGGTCCTCTTTGCACTGGTATAACGAGGAACGACGGCATCAGGCAGCACCAACGCTCCTCAGCCGGCCTGCGGGCAGCCGGCTGCCTCACCCAGCGGAGTTCGTCCCCGCGAAGGCAGCCAGCAGGCGCTGCTGCCCCACCGGGAGGGCCAGCCTAGGCACA
>NW_010395300.1:5460-6065 GCF_000710305.1 Buceros rhinoceros silvestris | reverse complement strand
GTAGGGAAAAGATCTTCAGTACTGCTGGGAGGAAGCAAACCTGGTAATTCAAGTGAAAAAGGGGACAGGGCGGTTCTGCACGGAAGCAGGCGTAAGTGAGGGCTTCAGGAATCCAGGCCAGCGTTTCCTATCACCGCTCTCCAGTGGCACCAGCACATCACCCCAGTCTAGACCCTTGCTGGCCTTTACCAACACGCGTTCCCGGTGATGCGTTGTCCTACAGCAAGCCTCAGGAGCCCCCCAACAGCCCGCAGCAGAGCAACCCCCAGGGACTTGCCACAGCCGCGTGCCTTGGGCTGTATCTGCGTCACTCCCTGTCTCCAAAGCATCTCCACGATAACTGCTCTGTTTTCCTCGGCACTGTTGCAGCCTGAGTGGACTGAGGATAAAGAGCTGCCTGTAGAGACAGATCACAAGATGCTGGAAGCAATTCGGGAAGCACTACAAATTATCAGATGCGATTTCCCCACAAGAGGCTCCGCCACTGAAACACGCCAGCGACAGCAGCGTGTTTCCAGCATTACTGACGCTTTCTGCCAGAGCTGCCACCAGAGGGCTTGGTACTCCTCAAACCTCTGTGTTTGCCGCTCTGCGACGCATTCCTG
>NW_010395300.1:4184-5357 GCF_000710305.1 Buceros rhinoceros silvestris | reverse complement strand
CCGACGCTTTCCTTGTTCCCCCCCGACACACCGCGAGACACTGGGGCAGCAAAACCATCCGGGACCAGCAAGGTGTGAGGGAGGAACAACAGACACACAGCACAGAACCATCAGTGCTACAGAAGTAAATCCAAGTGAGAGCTAAAGGTGCTGACTCAAACAATTTAACAACTCGAGAGAAGTGTCGGGAGCTCCTGAAGCACAGACCCCGCTCCCCTAGGCAGCTCAGCAGCCAAACCCAGCCCCTCACGCCTGCGCCTCCACAGCCAGCCCCCTCGCCAAGCCGAGGGCAGCTGGGGTCCAACAGCCCTGTGCCGTACCCAGGGACCGCGACCTTGGCAAGCCAGGTAACCCCCGGTGGGCAAAGTGAGCAAGCAGCAGCTCGCCATCAGGCACCATCCACCCTGCACCTGCCTCTCTCTGTTTTCTGAGTTTCCCCTTCCAGCCGCCCAGGGCAGCGGATCTCCGGTCCCTGCTCTGGCCTCCCCTCAACGCAGGGCTGAGGGAGCTCAGCTTGGCCTGGAACAGCACCATCCGGGTGACAACCACACAGCTCCGGCAGCACCTCGGCTTAGACAAGGCCACAGCTGCAACATCCCCTCCCCGAGGTACCCGCTCGGCCTCCCAGGCTGCACAGAGATTCCTCAACACAGGGACAAGGACAAGGACAAGCCAAACCAGAACCTCAGACTTTCCTCTTGCTCACCAAGTAAGAGAAGACACTTTGTTTTGCTGGTCCTGCTTAAGCCGAACCCACTGGAGTAAAGGAACAGCAGTCGCGACTGGCTGCAGAATCAGAGTTAAGCAGCTGATGTTTACAACCCACATGAAAACACACTGAAAACACCACGTTTACCAACCCCTCGCAGCCTTTAATCCTCTGCCCCTAGACTGGCTCTGTTCTAAGTATAGACGGTGCCTCTGAACAGCCTCCATCCATCACTGGAGGGTGTTAAGAACAAGCACCCTGAACAGAAGAGGCACTATCCAAAGAGATAAGGGGTGGGAAACCCCCCCACAATTTCCTACTGATGGCATCCACTGACTGAACCCCCTACAGCAAGGCCCCTACAACCAAACAAGTCCCTGTCCGTCTATAAAGCAGATTTATGGCAAAGACATGTTATCTTTTTATCAGCTCACTGGATGTTTAATAATCATTCATCTATTGCT
>NW_010395300.1:1513-3941 GCF_000710305.1 Buceros rhinoceros silvestris | reverse complement strand
CTCTGCCAGCGCACCTCTGGTAGGAAGCAGCTGTGGAAAGGGTTTTGTACACGAACGGACGGAGCCAGCTCGTTAGAGACCCGACACAATGGCACATATAAGCAGGAAAGAAAGGCCATTCTTTACCTTTCACTGAACATCATCTCCTTATGCTCAACTAGATTTTTTTTTTCCTGTTTTAAAGCCACAGACATAGTTCTGTGTTTGAGTAACTCCTACAGCAGCCATCTCGCCAAGGGTTTATCTAAGCAACTCCCTGCTCGCACACAAAAACAGCAATTTCCCCTCTCTGAAGTGAGACATTCTCTCCTGGGGAAATCAAATTGCTGGGTGTTTCATTCCCAAACAGGCAGGCCCTCCCCAGGCTCTTGGCAGCAGTGTGGTCGTGCCGGCTGGAAGGCACTGCCGGCAGTCAGTGCTGGCTGCCAAAACTCATCCTTACGGGCAGCAGAAATACAGTTCTATTCCTCAAAAAGACCTTGTTTTCTGGCTACATTCACAGAGCGATCAGTGGGATTCAAAAGCGCGGGGCTTCAAGGAGAGGGGCAATGCCACAAGCGAGCAGCAGTTCAGTAGAGGCAGGGAAGGCTGGTGCCGAGGACGGGCTGGGCTCGGGAGCCCAGGGAGCTCGTGCTCCAGCCGCACACCCACGCCTCTCCCGCTCTCTCCAGGTTTTGCCTCGCTGAAGGGCTGGTTAAAGCAGCGCTCTGCAGCGGGCACCGTTCGGAGGGAAGCACAAATGGGGGCACTCGCAATCGAGCGTGGCCACAGATGAATGCTGGCGTGCAAAGCAGGGCACGGAGCAACGCACGGATCCAATTAAGCTGCCTGAGAACACGCATTCCCTCGTCCCTTCCACAACGTGCCAGACACGACATGTTTCTCATACCTTCACCATTCACAGTCCTGTGGAGGCAGAGCAGAAATAAGGACCTGGGAGCTCAGAAGACAGAGAACATGTTCTGACAGGGACGCACAATCACCCTCTCAGCCCCAGAGAGGGTCCACCCAGCCACCAGCCCCAGGGTCACCCCATGGCAGGGCCAGAGAGCTGCTCTATACTGGAGTCTCAATTCCACACCCCGGAGCAGCTCTAGGGCAAGTCTCCCAATTGCAATGCCACCACTGGGAGCAAATGGACAGAACTGGAACAAACACTTCAGGATCCCACGTTACCGGCTCCACTCAAAGCCCTTTTAGATGATGACGGGAGCTGAAACAACAGGAATCCAGAGACGAGGGACCAGGAGTGAAAGGCGAAGGGTTTTGCATCTCTTCTTTCACTCCCACTCCTCCATCTCTACAGGGAGGACAGTCGGCTCTACAGAAATATTTTTGGAATAAGGAGCTGACACTGTCTAGAATAAAGTGAGTGCCGGCTATGCTGGGCAGAAAGCACGATAATTAAGTACAACCTGGGGATCCCATTTCTGTATAACTGGCCCCATTAGCAGAGCACGAGGGCTGCAGCGCGTGGAAGAGCTCGTGGCTCACAGACCCAGGTGCAAGACTGAAGGCTGCCAACAGACCAAGCTGCCATTTCATGGGCCACAGGAAGGGAAGACACCGAGTTGCGTGCTGGAGTTTGAAGTTCCTTCACAATTCATAGGAGTCGGTTATTAATTCACAAGGAAGTGATCAGCAGAGGTGACAGATCACTTGTCCCAAGTGTGGTATTTACACCAAGCACATTTCCAAAACACCAGCACCTTGGAACTGTCAGAGTTACAGGCAGCCATGTGAAACCTTACACTAAGCACAGGTTTAACAATAAACACACACAAATGGAAGCAGCACCATCAGCCTGGCACAATAATCCCTGCTCTGCTAACGGGGTTTCGGATCTAACTGTGATAATCCCGCTCAATCATGTTGTTATGAATTTGCTGTGCTTGCTGTACACAGTGCAGGTCACACAAACAAGGCAGTCTTCATCTTGTGGGTCAAAAAAATGCGGTCACCACAGTTGTAGTGTACAAAGGGTCTTGTTAAACACTGACACGCTCCAGCGTGCAACGGTTAGCTGTGAAGAAAGCCTCAAACCAGAACACAGCCTCATCAGCCACAGGAGACCAGCGCTCCGAGGGAGGCAAAGGGAAAGCACACGATTTTTCAGTCCAATTAGTGTAAAGAAAAGTCCTTCTTGCTGAAGACCCTCACCACCACCTCCGAGCGCCGCAGACCGACTGCCCATTACAAAGGGTGCTCTGTCCTCGCCATCGGACACTCCCGGGAACTTTGCAGGCAGGACGGAGCGGCTCCCTGGAAAAAAACAATCCCCAAGCACAGCCACTGCTTATACAATGGATGTTTGTCACCATTGTCACACCATCACAAAGGGGAAAGAGGAAGCACAAGCTGCAATATTGGCCCTTGTTATGAAAGCAGCAGCTTTGTTTAGGCAGGAAAATAAAAACCACTGAGATCG
>NW_010395300.1:0-1416 GCF_000710305.1 Buceros rhinoceros silvestris | reverse complement strand
AAGAAAAGAATTGTTAAAACAAACGGCAGATGAGCACAGGACCAACAGGGAAGTCACCAAAGCAGAGGTGAAAACCCAACACCCATCACCTCTGCCACGGCCCTCCTGTGTCATCCTGCCAGGCACCCCTCTGCTCCCAGTCCTGGGCTGCCACCCCAGAAACCAAACCCCTCTGCTGCCATGTCCCAGCCCACTCCTTCCCCGACCTTTGTAGGACACACATGACCTCCACAGCAGTCGCAGAGGGCAAGCGCTCCCCAAGTCTTCCTCAGTGCCCTTTCACAGCAGACCCCTGCCCCGAGGGGAAGCCATGGTGAACGCTGTAGAGCGCACTCCGCGCAGATCCGCACTGCGGGCCACGAAGAAAAGATTATTGCAAAATAATTTCTCATGGCAGAAAGAAACATTAGGTTTCAGATGCAGAAACTGGCAGGGAGGCTGGTGTTTCAAGCAGACCGGCCCAGAGACGGGGTGTGGGGTGCTGGCGAGGCCAGTGCTCCACCTCCCCTCCTCGTGCATTAGCTCTCTTGCCAGGCTTGCTCTCGGCCCTGCCATTACAAGACAAACCATTTCATACAACCTCTTGTTTTAATTGCATTTTCCTTGTTTTCTGCAGCAGGACTACATGATTCATGAACCCGTGGGATGGGTTATTGCTTGAAGGCCAACCTAAAAAGGGAGAAAATACTACCAAGAAAAAACAGCGACATGTAAGGAGCATCTCGAAACCCGCCCCTCAGAGAGACTTTCTTAGAAAAGAGTTTCCTCTGCCCCAAGAAAGAAGCCTACAGGTACAAGAACAAGCAAGGGGACAAGCATTAACCTTTACCATATAATATACTCGGTGCCTGCAGATAGGTATTTCGGAATCACAAAGTGTCTTTGCCCAGTTTTATTCAGTGTCAAAAGAAGGAAAAAAGCAGAAAAACCTGCACATGAGGGTTTCGGGGCACGCTGGATGAAGAGCTGTTCGACTACCAAATAGATACCACTGCCAACAGCTGCTGCTGCTGGAGGGAAAGCGCAAAATGACCCTCCTGAAAACACTTTTCACCCTTAAAAAAAGCGATTAAAGCAACGAGGGAAGGGGATGTTCCTCTCTTTACCCAAAACAAGCCTGGGGAGAGGTTCGTCCCGTCTCGGGGACAAGCAGCAGTTTCCACAGAGAAAGCGCTGATCTTCACTGCTCTCAAATCTAAGCCTGTTGTTTTCATCTTTAAATTAACTGTGCAAATCTGCTGCTGAAAAAAAAAATTAATTAAGAACACTGAATTTAACAGTGGGTTCAGGCTACTTTACTGCCTTTAGAGGCGTTAATTTACTATTAAAATTAATTGACCCCTGTAAGGAATCAGCCGAGTATGTGACATAAGGACAAAGTCATTAGAAGCAAGACAGGGGCTGTTGACACTAAAC
>NW_010395299.1:6561-13621 GCF_000710305.1 Buceros rhinoceros silvestris | reverse complement strand
TGGCCCTCAAGGATGCCAGGAGGAAACTGGAAGAGCTGGAATGTGCCCTGAGCAAAGACAAGGAGGAGCTGGCCCGCTTGCTGAAGGAGTACCAGGAGCTGCTGAACATCAAGATTGCGCTGGACGTTGAGATTGCCATGTACAGGAAGCTGCTGGAGGGGGAGGAGAACAGGTAGAGACCGGCTGTCCAGTTCATCTGACCAAGACACTGTCTCTCCTCGGGAGAGACTGAGGCTTAACCAGATTTCAACACCCATTTAATGCTGGAACTTGATTTACTTCCCCTTTTCCACCCAAGTTTTTAAGCCCCAAATAGAAATGAGGTCCCCCCAGGGAATATTCCTCTGTGCTGTTGATTGATGTGGAATGAAACAGGAGATCAGAGGAGTGCTTGGGACGTTGCATGGAGCTTAATCGCTTCCCATTCCATGAGATTTACAACTCGTGTTCATTTCCCTACCCAGGCTCTGCGGAGACAACCCAGCCAACGTGAATGTCTGTAAGTATCTGTGGTGTCTTCTCTGAGAACGGCCCTTGCCCTGCGCTTGGTGAGGTTCCCAGGCTGTCTCTGGATGCTCAGTGAGCCTGTCCTTCTCTTGCAGCTGTGGTAGGCAGAACCACCATTGCTGGAGGCAGAGCTGGTGGCATCGGAGCAAGCAGTGCCATGGGAGGAGGAGTCTGTGCAGTGGGAGGAGGAAGCATCATTGGAGGCAGTTGTGGGGTGGGAGGAGGAATCCTCAGCGGTGGCTTCTCTTCTGGAAGTGGAAGAATCTGCAGCTCTGGTGGCAACTTCATGGCAGGGAGCGGATCCTCCTCGGTGCGGAGATGTGTCACAACCACAACAGTCAAATCTTCAGGTGTAAAGTACTGAGCGCTGACCTCAGTCCCTGCAAGGAAAGAAGCATCTTTTCCTTCCTCCAGCCAGCAGCACAGCCCCGTCCCTCCTGAACCGGTACCCAGCAAAGAAATGAACTGTTTCCTCCTTCAATCATCCTGCCCAAGGGGCGATTTGCCACGGAACGTCATCCTGTTGGCTCCTCTCCGAGCTCCACCAGCCTCCGGGGATGAAAGATCTCCCTTGTGGGTACCAAGGACTGCAGAGCTCACCCGAGCACCTTTCGCTGCGCTTCTTGCTGCTGCCCCCGGCTGCTGCGCTGGCTGAGGAGGATGTGTATAAATCTGCTCTTTCCTTTCACTTTTCAAGGCCTCTTAAGGCCGTGCTCCCCTTGCGACTTGTGCGTGTCCCGCACGTCACCCACATGCTTGTTTCAGCTATTTCAGGAATTCACATCGGCAGAAGAAACTTGATAGTGTCTCACAGTCAGACTTAGGAGTGAGGAACAGCTATTGGGAGATGTCCACCTTCCCTTGGTGGAGTAACTTGGCAGCTTTAATATTTTATAGATTCCTCTCCCTCCTCTCCTTCACACCTGATGTATGTCTGGCCTTATTGCAGACCTTCTGTTGCGTGACCCCTATTGCATGGCTGCTTCCTACCAGCACCACTTTCCTCCAAGTTCTTCCATAACCAATAAACTGCAGGCAGATGAAAAGATGTCTCTGTGTCGTCTTATCACTTAACAGTCCCCAGGGGAGGGGAAACACCTTTTTTTCCTTGCCGTAAAGAACGGAAACACCTGCGGTGCTCTGTCCTGTGATGCAAATCACTGAACACTGTGAACTGCCCGGCTGAGGTGAGGAAGAGGAAGATGGCCCTTCTCTCTTCTCTTAGGTGGTGCCATCTTGCTCCTCCACAGTAGACTCCTCATCTCTCTGTGGGGTGGGAGAGCCACGGCTGCGAGGAGTGGGGCACAGGCAGGCAACATGCAATGACATCCTGGTGGCCATGGGGTGGGGGGATTGCGCTCATCCCAAGCACAGCAGGATGAAGTGTCCAGCCCTTGCCAGGAGCAAGGCAGGTGGGGCCACCAGCATGGTGGGATTGTGGTGTGTGGTTGGGACGTGGTGGCAGCAGTTGGGACATGGTGGTCTGGATGTGACGGTTTGAACAGGGTGGTCTGAATAGGGCACTTGTGGCAGTTGGACTGGGGTGGTTTGAACATGGCAGTTGGGCTGAGGTGTTTTGAACTCGTCTGTTGGAATGAGGCAGTGGGATGGTGGCAGTTTGAATGTGGCCATTGGGATGTGGCAGCTGGACTGGGGTGGCCTGAACATGGCCATTGGGAAGTGGCAGTTAGCACCGGTCCTCTGCACCACTGTCATGCCAAGAGGACACACAGCAACCTGTCACCACCACGCAGTGGCTCAGTCCTGATGGTGCCTGGAGTTCCCACCCAGACGCACTGGAGGCTTCCATGGGGGAGGACACCAGTGACAGGTCCCAGTGGGTGGTTAACTGATGAAGGGTGGTTGTCCTCCACCCTTGGCTGGCATAAGGGCGAGCAGCACCATCTATCTGACGAGCAGAGCTCTTACATGGATACCGGCACCTCAGATGTGAGGGGTGGGAAGGCCTAAAGACGCTGTGTGGACACCAGTTACTCATGAAATAAAGCAGCGTGGAAGTATGAGACGCAGCCTCGAAGCTGCTATTGCACGTCTGGATTGGCCAGCCCAGTTAGTCATTAACCCTCTCTAAAGAACATCCCGTTGCAACCAAATTAATTTGATGAATGCTTGACTGGATTCTTCACCAGCACTGCGAAGAGCGAGAGCCAGAGCAGTGGGTGAATCAGCCCTGACTGCCCCATAGCGTCAGCGTTGCCCTGGTGCGGTGTCAGCGTTTGTCAGATAAAAGTACAGAGGCGGAGAGGATTGGAGAGTCCTTGTCAGCGAAACGAACAGAACAAGAGAGGTAGAAATGATGGTTCTTACCTGGACGCGGTCTGCTTTCATGCTGCTTGTCATGGGCTAGGGCTGGGTCGGTCACTAGGCCAATGGCAGATGCTCTCTGTGAACCCCCCTCCCTTCCCAAAGGGGAAGAGAAGGGGAAAAGTGGACAGACTGGAAAAGAAAACTGAACCAGCTCAAATGAGAATGCAAGTAATAATAATAATAAAGTGAAATATCTATAGACAAACCCAATATCAAACCCAGCCTCCTGATGGCACCATGTCATCGTCACCACCGGTGCTGAGGGCAGGCACTGGGGAAATCCCAGTCTGGACTCAGCAGCAGATGGGAACCGGATTCAGGAGCTGGATTCTGGAACTGGATTCCAGGATGCACGGATTGGGATTGAAAGTGGAATGGACGGAGTCCTCCTTGGGACCGGCCATTGGAGAAGAGAGGAAGAGCTTAACCCTCATGACCCCTCACGTATGATGTCTATGGAATGGAACTCCCGGTTTGTCAGTGTGGGGGTCATCTGCCCTGTCCTCTCCTCCCAGCAGCTGTGGCCTCTTCCTTCCTGCCCCCCACTGTGGGACACAGGGTGCAGCAGTGCCCTTGGTCTGGCCAGCAGCAAGTGTCAGCCAGAGCCTTTCTGCACCCCAAGCCTGACTGTGACTGGGACCATCCAGCGCTGTCGCTGCCAGCAGCAACCACTGTCCACACAACTCTGCTGTGACCTTCAGAAAGTGCCATCACGGAGCAGGGACTGAGCTGGGCAGTGGAACCCCTGAGCAGGAGGACCTCTGTTCTCACTCAAGCCAGCTGCTTTTCTTATTTCCCCCCAAATACTTTTCCAGTTGACACCCCGACTTCTTAACCTGGTGTTTGACCAGGCTACAAAATGCCACTTTACCCTGTCTGAAGAAGCCATGATATTTCTGCTTCTAAAATTTATTGGTTGGGATGGGCGAGACCACAAAGTCATCTCCTACGTCCTCATCCCAGAGAAGAGTCCAAGGGCAGGTACAGACCAAGATGGTGCAAAGCCCTAGAGCAGCCTTGGGGACATCCTCGGGAGGATGGCAGAGGGGGTGAAGACCTCCAGGGTGTTGAAACAGAAGGCCAATAGCACAGGCTTCATCCTGCAGAAAACCACAGGCTTTTTATAGGTTCCTTGAGTTTTTCCTGGAGAGGGGCCAAGATGTAACACAGTGGCGCTGGAGTTTATCTCTCCCATCTGCTGTGCTCGTGAAAAAGGGAGTCATGCTAATTGCTGCAGTGCATCACACTTGAATGAAACACGGTACCAGCCCATTGGCCGGGTTCCCCTTCACCTGCTCCATGGGGCATGGTGGTAGCTGCCAGGTCCAGTGTCAAAGTAGATCCGTATTTGCAGCAAAGGGGCCCATTTTGCTAAAAAAATTTGAATTTCCTTGTGCAACAGCCTCTGTGTGATCAAACAATGGCATCTTCAATGACGTCTTTATTTTGGTAGACCTGTTGCCATTTTGGACACAGAGGATAAGAAATACAGAAAATTTGTATTTTTTTTGTTGGTTTGAAAGTTCTGGTTTTCCTCCGCAAAGGGCATGTGCCTTCTGAGCCAATACAAAACCTGCCCCAGAAACCTCTTGGGTCCTCACAGGAACCCGCTTGCATTTTCAGATTGTTTTTGTCCTGCAAAGATGGGAGTTCAAAGTGAGACAGCAAATGTCTTACTCCTAGTGTTAACCACTGAGTCTCCATCCCTCGGTCTGAGTAATGTGGGGGTAGTGAGATAGTCTGGGATTGCTGGCCTGTCCAGTCAGCAACTGGTTTAGTGCAAGACTACTGGTGACTAGATGTCCTGTGGCTCGGAGGACAGTTAGGTCCCAGCTGGTGGGACTCAGAGCACTCTCCCTTCCACCAAGCATTGCTGAGGTGGACAGAGAGGAGATCACACCCTCAGCAAAGCCAAAAGCAAACTGCATGAACTCTGCAGAGCCTTCAGTGGGGCCAAAGAGGAGCTTGGCCACGCACTGAAGGACTATCAGGACTTGTGGAGCGTGGAGATAGCCCTGGACATCAAGATTGCTACGTGGAAGAAGCAGCGTTCAGGGTGTGAGTGGTGTAGTATTTGCATCAGAACATGGGAAAAAGTATGATAGGTGCGATGTGGTAGGAGCTGATTGGGGAATGAATCCAGGTGGCGTTATATTGGCTGTAATTAGAGCTGTAATGAGTTTTCAAATGTTACCAATCATGTTTATTATGGGAGGACCTCAGAAGCTCCCAAGATTGCTTCCCTTGGATTGGTCACTGTGCAAATATGGAGGAGACTCGCCCACTTTGTGGTCATGTTGGATATGACAGTGAACAGCTGGTAAGCAGGAAACGGGTGCCTTTATGAGGGCATGGCTTCATGGAGAGGATGGGGCACTGTCTCCTGGGAGGTCATCTGCCTCGGCATCCCCAATACTGTTATTTACTTGGTACATATCTCCTGAGCAGCTGCAGCTGGAGCTATTCGCGATCCCCAGGGATGAGTTGTTCAGGGCAGTGGAACAGAGGCGCAGAGAGGTTATAGGAGGTTAGATGTGGAATCAGCATCCTTTGGTCCCTTATCGACACTCCAAATAGCAACATCCCCAGCTCACTCATCTCCAGCTCGACTTGTCTATGTCCAAAACCAGCTCAAATACTCACCTGAAAACCCACCGATCTTCTCAAGAGAGACTGAAATCAGCACAGTGTGAAAGCAGCAACAACCACCAAGGACCTGGGTGGTTGGGAGGAGTTTTAAAACCCAATGATCAAAGACCTAAAAACTTCCGTAAAGAAACACGTTGACAAAGGTACCTAAAGCTGTGCCGCCACCAAACAAAGTCAGCTAAGGAGCAAAGCGGAGCTCTACCGTTTGCTTTCACAAGCTGTGCTCCTCCTCTTCTTTTCTTCCTCTGCCTTTCTTGCCGCTTCGAATTCCAGCCTTGGATTCATCACAAGTGAAACTGGATCTGTTGGCAGTCTCCAGGCATGTCTTGTGCTAGCAGGGTGATTCTCACTGACTGGGATCTGAAGAAGTTCATGTCCTAGAGCATCATCTAGGGCTTTACAGGAGAATTTGGGCTCTTTGAGTTCATATTGACCCCAACTTTGATTGTGGAGATTGTGCCAAGAGTCCAGCGCTTTTCATCCCAGCCTCTTCCTCCCACCAGCCGCATTCCTCGGTGAGAGCAGTCAGTAACTCCGGGCAAATCACATGCTGCTCCCGTGCCGTGTGCAAACTCTCTGCTCCCACAGAGCCAGGTGACCTGGAAGAGAGCTGCCAGTAGTCGTGGTGTACCTTCACCCAGGGATCTCTCAGCTGAAGCTGGGATGGGCAGAGCAGGATTTGCAGAGCTTGTGGTAACCACATCTGGTGCTGACAGCAAACCTTACTTCTTTTCCTCCTCCCACCCGCTCTGGCTTGGTTGCTGGTGTTTCTCTGCCCTTCTTTTTCCTTCCACACTCACCAGCTCTGCCTTAGGAGTGGGCTGATATTCCTTTAGGTTTACACTCATGACCCCACAATCCACCTTTTCTGACCAGCTCTGTTGCTGGTGCCCATCAGGCCTTGCTGAAAGTCTGTATGACATGACATGGTGTCACATGGCCTGGCATGACATGTCAACATCCACTCTTAACTAGAAGTATGGGTTGAAACAAGCCTACATCTCCCATAGCCTGGGCACCAGGGCATGCTGGGAAGGCCTGAAGATATGGTAGACATGGCCACAGAATGCCACTAGAGGGTTCCAGCTTACACGAGGGACGCTGCTCTGTTCTCGCTCACTCCTGAACCTGCTGTTGTCATCCAGGTTGATGACAGATTGACTTTCTCATAAATTATTGGTCAGGCTGAGATGGGAAAACCACTACCTGAAGGAAGGACTGACTCCATTTCTAGTGCAGTCACTGCTCACATGTGACATGTGAAGGATGAAAGGTCAAGTGGTGGGTCGCCTTTGCCAATAACCCCATTTGCGGCAGGTCTGAGCTGCAGCTCCTCTGCCGTGCCTGATCTTTACTGGGTTTGATACGGGGCCAGAATCAACTGAAACATGAACCCATCCTTGTCTCAGACCTGCCACTTCATGCTGCTCCTGGAGGTCCTCAGACCAGTCTCCCTTCTTCCTCCCTGCCAAGCCACTCTCTGAGGTCCCAGAAAAAACTCTATAATGTTTTTTTGTGCATCCACGAGTGTTTGAAACCTGCTGGAGTAGAGGCTTTGCTGGGCGCGCAAGAAAGA
>NW_010395299.1:0-6495 GCF_000710305.1 Buceros rhinoceros silvestris | reverse complement strand
GGCGGCCAGCCAAGGAACCAAGCCCTTCGGCTGGCTTCCACGGATTACTTTTCACCCCTCCAGCCAAGCCCAGTTCCTTGCAGACATGTCAAGAGGAGACACACCGATCCTCTGCTAGGTCTGGCTTTGTGCCACAGCCTTGTCCACTGGAAGAAGAGCAGCTGAAGAGGACACAGGGTAGCTCCGGTGCTGTCAAAGCTGCCAGTGGCACAGCCTGCTGCAAACTGTTGTGGCTGAGCAAGAAATGGCTTCTGTGGCTTCACAGCAGAGGTGTCTCCAGAAGCAGTGGGGATAGAAGCCTTTCCCACAGGTTGAAAGTTCTCAGCTGGGAGGGCGCTTCGGTGCTGAGCGTTCCTGAGGTGGAGTGGCCAAGGTCTTTGGTGAAAACAAGTTGGTTGTTGGAAAAAGAGGTGCTAGTTCCTCTCCATCACATCTGCCTGCACCCAGGAAGTCACCCTGAACCAAGACTTCCTGGCACCTCTCAGTACTTCCTGGCACCTTTCAGTACTTCCTGGCACCTCTCAGGCTGGATCTTGACACTGATGCTGCAGAAGGAGCAAATCCAGGTCCTCAGTGAAAATGTTGCCTCTTCTGCTGACAAGGTAGAGGTAGGATTGTAATTTTTTGTAAAGACTTCTGGTGGGATGCGGTATTCGGAGGTAGGTGGATAGGTCCCTTTTCTGGAATATTAGGTGGACAAATTGGGCCTTGGATGGTGGTAGGATCTGACAGGCTGTGATCACTGAGGTTACTCACACCAGGCCACCAAGCGCTGGTAAGTGCAACGGGCTACTTCAGGCTCTGGGCATCCTCTGGCCACGCTGAGGGCTTGGTGGCTGTTTTAATGCCATGGTGAGCAGCAACCTGCTGTCCTGGATGGTTTTCAAGCGCTGACGGTGCCAAGCACCATGAAAGGGCTCAGAAAAGATTTTAAATGCATAAAAAAGAGATCTGAATTAATGTAAAGTGTCATCAGTCCATCGCCCTGCAAGCTACAGAGGTTCCCAAGGGGTTTTGGTGGCCATGAGTGAACCGTTCTGTTTGTACAGCACCCACAGAGACGACTGATGGTCCCCACCGAGGTTCCCCGTGGCAATAAATTACTGTATTGAAAACTTCTGTGTATTGTGACAGCCGCTGGCACAGGAGGCAGCCTGGTTGGGAAGGACTATGACCTTCTGAGTCTCAGGGATACTTCTTGGCTCCTCGCCGTGGTGGGGTGCCTTCGCCAGTCGTTCCGGTGTGCTCCTGAGGAGTGACATTCTTCTGCTTTGGTGAGCAAAGCGCAGCTGCAAGCCAGGGTGGAAACGGCTGACGGATGAGGTAATTCCCGAGATGCTAATGCTTCATTTCCAGCCCTCTTGGGTCACGTAGTAATGCTGGTAACTTCCTGCTAACATGGACAAGAGCAGCAGCGCGTCCCCTAACAGAGCTGGTTTCTGTTCTTCTTCCCCAAACCAGAGGTGAACGTGGGCCTGGGAGGATTTCCTCTGCTAAAGGACAGCTTTGAGTGGCAGCTCTTCATGAGGTCCTCTTCGGGTTCCTCTTCAGGTGCCAGGACTGCCCATGGTCATCGCCTGCAATGCCCTATTCCTGTACCACAGGATGAGCCGCAGTATCTGGAGGTTCTGAGTGGTCAAACCAGCCTCAAGGATTTAATGACACTCTCCCACCTAAGACCAACTACAGTAAACGTCGCTCTGTGAAACTTGCCCTAAATCCTACAGACTTATGTCAGGAACCCCCATGTTGCACACTCGCACAGTAAATACTGCGGCAGCACATCTTGGGCCTCCGAGCAAACAATTTCCGTCCCCAGCTCTCCCCCAAGATTCACAATCATCACGTCAACAGATCCCTGGGGCCATGAGACAGGCAGCCAAGCACCACGTCCTCCCCAGACAGCTCTGCCAGATCAGAGGGACCCAGTAGCTTGAACCACCAACCTGCAGCTAGCGCCGCGCACAAGCAGGGACAGAATGTGCGTGGTGCAGAGGAGCGCTGGTGGGAGGTGATGGCACGGTGCCTGTTGCTCCACCAGCTTGAAGGTGCAAGTCAGCAGAACGTGCCCAGCCCACCCATGCAAAACCAGCTGGCCCAGGCCCAAAGAGTGCTGCGTGGTGGTGGAGCGACCAGACACTGCTCTGGCATGAAGCGAGAGCGAGGCGGTGGCCAGCCTCAGCTTCTCTGGAAAAAGCTGAATGCAGGAGCTGGCCGGAAAATGTTGTTGTGTGGTTGCTGCTGAGAACTGGTGCTGTTAAACGGGAGATGGCACGAGACAGGAACTCGTTGGTTTGCTGGAGGAGCACCAGGAGTTTTGGACACTGTATGGTCTTGGTGTCTGGTGGGACTGGACATGATGGGATAGATCTTCCAGGGATAGTACCATTCATGACGGTCTGAAGTGCTCCTGAAAGTGAGGTTATCCTGTGATGCCCTAGGCCTCTGGAGAAGAGGAATGATGGGAAATCTCATACCTTTGTGTCAAATCAGTTGCTGGTCCTCGTCGCATCTGCCACCAGTCAGACCATTGCAGCCCAGGAGAGACTGGTGGAATGTGGCTTGTCCGAAACTGGGGACCTGACAGAACTCTCCAGCAGCTTTGCAAAGAACCTTGATTAGGCAAAACACACCGTCAGAGCTGGGCATCATGCGGTGGCTGCACTCGGTGACTCCTTCCCTGGTGGGCAGGAGGTCTAGTCTGAGAATGACCAAAGCTTTGGTGCTTCTTCTGCTTTCTCCATGTTGTCCTGTGGATGCTGTTGTTGCTGCTGTGGAGCTAATGATGGCAATTGAGGTTCCAATAACTTAATAGACTGATCTATCCAATTGATCACAAGCCTGCCCTTGATTGGACTAATTATCGGCTCTAAGCCGATGGGGAGGCCAGCCCATGTGGTACATAAGTGTGATGGGGTGTGGTGAACTTCTCAGCTGTAGTGGCACTGCCCAGGGAAGGCAGCGCTGGGATCCATTTCTTGTAGGCTGGTAATCACGTTGTTTACTGGATTCTGAACATCTGCCAGAAACATTTCCAGCTGTTTCAGCTTCCTGTGCAAAGGGATGTCATTAAAATTTTTCTCAGTCACAAACAGTGGGGTTTGATGCTGTGTCAGCACGTTCTTCACCCGTACTCTCTGACCAAGTGAGCGATTGGTTCCCTGGACAGCCAGGCAAGACTGATCCACAGAGCACGAGAAGTTTTCTCATGTTTCCTTAAATTCTGTAGAAGCAGAAGGGACTTCTGGGATGTTTAACGCCTTTGGCTGCTAAAAGCCTCCTGCAAAGAGGGTGACGCGGCTCAGCCAAATGGGTTGAGTCTCACCCAGGGGAGGCCAGTCTCCCTCTGTCTCTCTGTGGCCTCAGTGGCTCACGTGTGGTGGCATGACTCCCACCGTGGACGGCTGGTTGCTGTGGGTCATGCCTGAGCCAGGCTGGGTTAAGCTGCTTGTCCCGGGTTCCCCCTAGAAGCAGCCCCCGAAGTCCTGAACTCAGACCATTGCTGGGAGCCCTGATCCCTGGTGGCCATCACTGAGGTTTCAGCAGCTCCCTTGGCTTATTCCCACTTAGATCTTGATGGTGAAGCTGCTCTGATTTAGTTCCTTTATTTACATCACAGATGTCACTACATGGACTATGTTTCTGCTGGGGAGCAGCTGCACATAGAAAAAACTCTTGTCTCCTCATGGCAGCTAGTGCATTTCACCGAATGTTCATCCCACTTCCCTCTTCATCCTCATTTCTCTTAATTTTATTTTTTTCTGCAGGTGTATCTCTCCTCCTCCTGAAACCGTTTGGAGATTCCATCTCTGCCTCGCTCCAGCTCCACCCGCCCCAGCTCGAGGGCATCAACTGCAGGTTTGCTGTATGTGGAGGAACCAGGTCTTGCTGAAGCCTTTCAGAGATCGCGGGGATCAGAGAGCACCGTATTTTGCATCAGCCAGTCGAGTTACAAGAGCAGCAAGCTTCTGCTCCATCTGCTCGATGGAGCTGTTAAGAATAAGACCCATAAAAACCTTGCTTCACTATTTTCACACATTACGTTAAATTGATACTTTCACATTTTAGGGGAAATAAGAGATTAAGAGACGCTGTAATTAAGATTAGTATTTTCTGAGTAGATAATATTATAGGTGGTTACAAAGAGGTTATTGACTTGTTTACCTTCCTGTCTACCCAGCATAATTAGCCATTTATTAAATAGTCGTTAGTCATTTGTTAACGGGATTGTGAGGTGAAGCCAAAGCGTTGGAGGGATACCTGCTGCTCCCGATTGAAACAACACAGCCCACCCCTCTCCCCACTCAAAGTGTCCCAAACAGGCAAGACCAAGGCGGGACGGGACCTTCCCCGAGACCAAGGTTCCCAAGACAAAGGGGACCTACCCCCGCACCAGAATTCCTCCTGCCCAACTCTGGCTTCTCAAAGCCCAAGGTCCAATCTAACGCCATCATGCAGGGTCCTTGCACAGGCAAGGACAGAGATGGCTCCTGCGGCAGCTCTCCCTGTTCCTCACGGGTTTTCCACCGCTCCCCACGCCGTGTCTCCTCAGTTTGCCTTGCTCTCATTGTACTTAGGACTGCAACGCTTGGTTCCAGCTTCTTACAGGTTGGTCTGTGCTGCCCCTGACCTCTTGGTCTCCACTTTATTCTACTTGTTGTCCTTCCTCCGCTCAAAAAGAAATCCCTCACATGGAGCAGAGATGCACCAGTCTACTGCTGTGGTCTAGTGGTTGCTTCCTTATTAAGGAGCAGCTCCTGATGGAAGCCAATGACAGGTACTGTGCCAGGTTCCTCCTTATCTACCCATGGAGCTCAGGTTGTTCGGAGTGGCCAGCTCTGCCCCCTCACCGTCGATCCTGTCCTGGTCTGTGTGTTCAACCACAAAATGCTTCTGTTTATCAAAGACAAAAGAATATTTTCCCCCCAAAACATTCCCAACCAGCTGAACTCAGAGCCCACTTACGCAGGACAAAGCCCTCCCACCTTGGGGGCTTCCCAAACCTCCCTTAATTATAGTTTCCTCATCAGGAAGTGCCACAGTTTTACTATAATGTGTTGTCAACTCGTGCAATTCTGCACATCTGCTGATTCAGGGCTTTTTTTTCTGTGGTCTAATAGCAACCCTCCGTCTCACCCAAATGTGGCTCTGGGTGAGGGAAACTCCGTCTGGTCTCTATGTACCGTAGATCACACATGAGGGATCATATTCCCGCTCCCGCCTTGAAGAGTCTGTGGAATTATTGCAATATATTCTTGCAGGCAACGAGCTCTCCAAGCCAGGGAACCTTGGAATTACAGTAGCACAAACCTTTGGGAGAGTATTGGCATTTTGCTTTCTGTTTTTTCCTGCCATTATGAGGTTTTGGACACTTTTCTTCCTCTTGTTCTCTCCTCAGAATCTCTCCCTGGCATTAGAAAAAGGTCATTGTTAGTCCTTGTAGTGGAAGGTGGGAGAAAATGAGAGTCCACGGGATGAAAAGCACTTTTATTAGTGTGCCTGTGTGATTTTAGCCCCATTTTCTAGGTGACTTGGGGCCCTACTTAGGCAGGTATTTAGGCAACTAGTGATCACCATCTCCTACTTCCCTCCTCTGTGTGTGTCTATCTGCTTTATCAGGACAGCTATTAACTCTAAGTGCTCTATTTGCCAATGTCCTACTGCATGACACTGCTGGGTCTCCTCCGCGCTGCTGGGTGGGAGTTATTTAACTGTCATAAATATTAATAAGTTCATTACTGCGCTTACTGATCTACCTTCTGATCTGCCAACGTGGCTGATAAAGATTATGGGATTATGTTCGGGAGTAGTGAAAAGGAACTTCATCTTTCTTCTGGGACATCTGCAGGATTTAGGTCATTTGGGTTTTCTGTTTCTGAGCTGATTAAAATGGTTCTGCAGGAAGGTAGAGGCATTTCCTCCAGCATTAGTCCAGGGACTAGAATTTCTTATTTCTGTTTGTTATTTGGCTTGACTGGAGGTGGGCAGAGACAGATGTGGGTTGTGGAGGCTGGTGGGTTCTATGACAAGGAGACCCACTCGGTGGATGAGGGAAGGGCTGTGGATGTGTATTCCTGGACATTAGAGAAGCCTTTGACACCATTTTCCACATCAAGCTCCTAGAGGAACTGGCTGCTCCTGCCTTGGACAGGAGTACTCCTCGCTGAGTAAAAAACTGGCTGGTGGCCAGGCCCAGAGAGTTGTGGGGACTGGAGACACGTCCAGTTGGTGGCCAGTCACCAGGTGGCCCAGGATTGGGGCCAGTTCTCTTTAACATCTTTAGCACCAGTCTGGAAGAGGTGATTGCGGGCACCCTCAATCAGTTGCAGGAGACACCCAGTTGGGTGGGAGTGTTGATCTACTTGAAGGTCGGGAGCCTCCCCTGAAGGATCTGGACAGGCTGGATCAATGGGCTGAGGCCAATGGTATGAAGTTCAATAAAATCAAGTGCCCGGTCCTGCCCTGGGGTCCCTGCAAGCCCCTGCAACGCTGCAG
>NW_010395298.1:367-2888 GCF_000710305.1 Buceros rhinoceros silvestris | reverse complement strand
GGAGGGGATCGGGCCGTAGGAGGGGTGTGTGAGGGGATGTCTGTGTCAGGCTAGGGAGAGCCCCTGTCCCGCCAGTCGCCCGTTTGTCAGCCTTGGTGTTTCGGTGGAGCTGTCGGAAGCTGAAAGTGCAGCAAGGAAGTACAACTCAAACTGAAGTCAGTCGCTCCGCTCACCTCACCCGCTACCCCGACATCCTTTTCCCCTCCGGTGCAAACCGAGAAAGTGAGGGACGGAGACAACGCGGCTGAAAATCCCACCTGCCCACGGACTCCTTGCGTGACCTCCGGGGGTACTTGGGGAGCCGCGCAGGAGTGGCCAGGCCGGTGACAGGCCGCTTGCTTTGCTGCGCCTTGGACCGTGCGAAGAAGCGAAGGAGCACGGCTCGGACAGCAATTTCCGAACTCCTTCCTCAATTACAGTTTGCCTTTTCTCCTTTATTTTTAAGGGAGAGATGCCCAAACCAAACGCACCAGAAGGTTGATCCCAGAAGGTTGAAACACTCTGATTAGAAGTTTTGTTCAGAGACAAGTAATAACGCTGGAGCGAAAGTCGCCTTGTAAACGAGTTCAATGATAATATTTTTTAGATCTCGCTGCAGAAAAAAAAACCCGGGAGAGACCGTGCTGACAGCACCCTGTCCCGTCCTTCAGACGGCGAGCGCTGCCCCGTCCCAGCCGGCCGCGATCCACAAGCACTCTGCAAACGACCCGTTTGCTCCTTCGAATCCACCTTTAACATCGCGACTGGTGAGAAACTATACAGGATTCGCCCTCGACTATGCAACGTGCTATTATTCCCCTCTCTCCTTAAAAACTCTACCCCTGTAGCGCTTTTTTAAATCTTCCTTTCTCTTACGAAAACTTTTATCTTGCAGATTTACAGGACTGCTCCAAGAATTAAAACATGTATTGTCTGAACGATTCGGTTGGCGATTAAAAGTGTATTTTGGATTCCATTAAGAGCATGTAATTTATGATATCACGTTTTCTGCACTCGAGAATAGGAAACACACTAACACGTTTCACTACAGGGTAAAACTAAGCATAAGGAAGTTGCTCAAAACAAAGTCGGTGTCCAATACAAAAAGATGTTAAGAAGGGGAGAAAAATCCCCACCAAACTCAGAATCAGCTTTTCTCTTGCTCTTTAAGATGTAAGCACAATGATTAAGACTACGCTAATATCCACTTAGTTTAATTAACACACAACGGAGAATCACGGAAACTTCCAAAACAAACTGCCATCTGAAATGAAATTAAACGAATCCGCTTTTTGCTTGGGCATGTGCTTACGGATCACTGGTTTGGGGTATCGGTTGTCTGTCCAACGGCCTTGCTTAAACAGAGATTTGCGGGGGGTGAAGGGGGGGAGAGGGCATGAAAATTAAAGAATTTTAAGAAACCTTAAATTTAACCTTAACACAAGAGAGAGTGTTTGAAGCAATGGAAAAAACTGCACTCACTGAAGCCGTGTTCCCGTGTTTTAACAGGGACAGATCTGTGTGCTCTGAATGTTAGCAATAAATCTGATGAAGCAGTATGGTTCTTACAGTTATTTTCACCCTGTCAATTTCCTCGGTTGCGTAGTTTCGTCAGATACAGGAACAAAAGATAGGCAGGACCAGTTTCTAAAATTCACAAACGTCTACTCGATACAGATGTTTAATAATGGGGCGCCCCACCCCCCTTCCCCCCCCCAAAAAAAACCAGACAAAATCCCCTCTGTATTTGTTAACAGCGGTATGAAACGTTTTCTAACCACCAAGTCCTAAGTGAATTATGACACTCAGGCAGACGACCTTTTTCGTCTAGAAAACTAACTTTTCATATTAAATGACCGCGTCATGCTTTACCGTGAGGGTGAAAACTAAACCCAGAAAGGTGTTAAGGAGGTCTGAAAGGAAAATGATACTCTGAGATAAGAGAGAGGAAGACTTTGCCCTAGTCCATTTGATGAAAACTGCAACTTTTCCCCTGCCCATCTCGAAGGACTAATTGATTTCTGGGTATTCAGCGAAGCCCAGGCTTTGCAGGCAGGAATGGAGTGAGACAAGAAAGGAAAGAAAGAATCAGCTTTAAAGCAAGCTGCTCTGAACCGTTTCTGAATCCATTTTCCTAAGGAGCCCTCCGAGGAATATATCCCCCCACAGCAGCCTTCCCGGTGAGGTGTGCCTCCCAGGGAGGGTCCTGGATCTCAGGTAAGGAAAGATACTACGGAGGGCTTACCGCCCACCTTCCAAAAGCACAGGGAACAACGCAAAAGCAGATCAAGGAAAGGAAGGGCAGGGCGAAGGATGCTCCTCGTGGAGAGACGGGTGTAGGCACCGACTGCGGTCCCCCAACCTGGAGCGTCCCTTGACGGGCCCGGTGCGGGGAGAGACGGAGGATGGGGAGTCGGAAACTGCGAGAAAGGGCACGATACGTACGGTTGTTGGGGTCACTGGTGTGCTGATTCAAGGGGATGATCTCCATCCGTTGCTGCCCGTACAGGTAGTAGTCCAGCTCCTCCGCCGTGCACCGGAA
>NW_010395298.1:0-318 GCF_000710305.1 Buceros rhinoceros silvestris | reverse complement strand
TTTGTCTGCCGCCGCTGCCGGTCACGCACAAGTCCTTGCCCTGCAGGGGAACGGGCGCTCCCCCGGCCGGGAGCTCGGAGGTCTGCAGGGGCCCGAAGACCGGGAGCTGGGACACAGGTCGAGAGGGAGGCCGGGCGCTGGCGGAGGCTGTCAGACGGAGGCTCGGCTCTCTCGGGCGGCTGGAGCTGGGCGAGGGCCCCGCTGTTCTTGAGCTGGCTGCTCGGCGGGAAAAGCTGCTGCCAGTGCTGCAGATAGGCGGGATCCACCTTCAGGAACGCAGATCCGCCGGGGTCTCCAGGCTTCAGCATCGCGCTGCCT
>NW_010395297.1:1855-14650 GCF_000710305.1 Buceros rhinoceros silvestris | reverse complement strand
AGCGGTCAGCCCGCCCGGCCCCGGCTGCCTGCCAGGGAAGGAGCCCTGCCTGGCTGCGGGCAAGGGCCTGCCAGCCCACGGGAGCCCGGGACAGGTGTTTTCGCTGCTCTCGCTTGTGGAGGCATTGCAATGTGTGGGAGGGTGCCGGAGACTCTGTAATTATAGCCTGTGAATTTAAATCCCACAGTTTGCAGGAGTTCTGGGATATTTCATGCAGCGTAAGCTCAGCAACACCTTCGTGACAACATGAAGACTCAGAAGTTTTTGCCTCGCTGTAGCAAGGTGCAAGCGTTCCCTCATTAACCCTCACGTGACCAGGGATGACTCTTTACCGTCTGTAAATGGTGGGGAAAAGGACGGAAAAGAAAGATGAAAAGGTGAAGGACAACAGCCAGAGATGCCTTCGGTGGCTGCAGAGCTCGGGGAGGCGCTGGCTGGTCCTCATTGCCTGCTTGGGTTTGTTTCTGCCTCTGAGCGCAGAGCAGTAAGGTGAGAGGTTCACTATTCACTCTGCATTTTCTCCACCTGAGTTAATCCCTGCTGTGTACAGAGACACAATTCCTATCACTTCGCATTAAAAAATCCCCTCTTTCTCATCTTTTTTTTTCCCCAAAAAACCCCATTCCCTTTAGTTCAGAGGGGTCCTACTGGGCTTCCAAGTGCAGGGACATCGTCTGGAAATGGGATCCTTCCCTGCCGGCATCCCGCAGGGGTGAGCAGCAGGGCTCCACGGGTTGCTGGCTAATAGGTGTAAAGTACTTGGGGGGGTTAATGCTTTTCAAGTATCGGGTATTAGTTATGCACATTGTTTCAGCATCGCCTATTATCTTAGCATATTTATTTGAGTATATCTGTATCCTCTACTTCAGAGGCAACCCTCTGCCTTGTTCATCACCTGCAGCCTCAGCAATGCTGTCGTTCACCCTCCTGCCATGGTGCTTCACCTGCTCTCCGTATTTGTGCAGACATTCCCCCTGACTAACATGCATGCCTTCACACCCCAGGTTTGTACATGCAAATTGGGGATGAGGTGTGTGGAGAGCAGACACCGTGGGCAGGTTTCCTGCACCTCCTTGGCATCTTGGAGCTCTGGGGCCAAAGGCATGACCTCGCCACCCCACCAAATCCCTCAGTGATGCTAATCGCTGCCAAAGTTCCTGTGCTTTTTAGAATGTATTTAGCATTTAAGAAAGATATAAAAGCCATTTCCATCTGTTGTCTTGTGCAGCATAAAGGAAGGAGGTTGTTGGTCACTTCTCTAGGGGGGTGGTTCACCCTGTGGCTATTAACAAGACCCTCCACCTCCGAGTGCCCATCAGTGTCTCAGCTCGGCTGCTGCACAGCTTTTCCCCAGGAGCTATGGGAGCTTTGCTGAAGTTAATTCCCGCAGACTTGTGACAACTGTACTGAATTATACCTTCAGCTACCTGCGTTTTCCTCACTGAACCTGAAACACACAAAGGCTCAGGCTGCCCTGAGTTTGAAAGTCCATCATTCACCCTCTTATCATAACTCACGGAGCCAACAGGCTGTTTCCTCTGGAATAATAAATGTACCTTGAAACAGAGGTTAGGTTAGGGCCAGAGAGCGCTGGGAGCACTGGGGCAGGCAGTGACATGTTGGTGTTGCTCCTTCTCCTCTCTCTGTATCAGCAGCAGCCCTTTCTGCTGAGTGCTGCCCCAGGCCTCGGATGGGGGTGTGGGGACAGACATTTTTGGCCCGTGCTGAGTGAGGGGAGCATGAGGTGACAGCAGGGCAGGAGCCATGGGGAGAAGGTCTTTCCTGACCTGGTAAGGAAACCCAAGAGATGGGTTGCAGCTAAGTACCGTCATTGCAGAACGCTTTGCCTTAAGCATTCTGCTCTCCCTGTCCTAAAGAGAAGGGGGAGACCAGCGCATGCAAAATCTAACTGGGGGGGGGGGAATCTTTCCCATTCCCAAAATTGCTTATAACTTGGGTTTTTACATTACAAAGTACCATTGGAAACTGCTAGTGAATAAGACACCTAAGTGACAGGAGATAATGCGTGCGTGCTGGAGCATCAGCTTTTCACACATCTCTGGCGTTTCTAAACCTTGCAGTAATTTAGTGTCTTCCCATCTCTGCTCCTCCATCAAAAGTGACTGTGAAGTTCAAAAATGAGCATGGGGAGGGAGGGCTGCTGGTAGACAGCCAGAGAAACTTCCCTTGCGTGACCACGGAAAGGAGTAACAGCCGGCATCTTGCAGGTGAAAATACTGGGTGAGCGATGGTGAATTCTGCCTTTGTGTCTGGACATCCTTCAGTGCGGCTCTTTAATAACCTAGTGGATGCAAAAAAATATATATCTGAGCTTGAAATTCCCCATGATCCAGGTGCAAACACTCCAGACTGGTTAGTCTTAAGAAATAGCAGGGAAGTTGGGAGATGTTGGAAGGTTTTTTTAGAGTAGCAGGATTATATACAGCACTTAGGCAAAGTCATGTCATAGATAAATAGGTATTTCCCCCCATCATGGCTGGTTTTGGCTTTCATTGTGAGAGCAGAGCAGCCAGTCTGAGCCTTCTGCCTGGGTGTAACTCCATTGGCAGGAGTGGTGAGACTCTCACAAGAGCAGAGTTCAGCTTCTGGCTTTAAAGCATCCTGGTCCCAACAGATTTATCACTGGGGCCACATGAAGGCCTTGAAAGAAAGGAAGCCGTTCTGTTTTGCAGCCCTTTCTTCCCACAAGTTTGATTGCAGTTGTCCGTTCATTATTATTTTAGCTCCAGTGATTATACATGCGGGGCTCCTCATGCTTTGAGGTCTTTTTGCTTTGTCAGAATCTCAGAGCTGTTCACGAAAAGATTCTTCAAAAATAAAAATGACTTGTTAAGTGAGTTTAGCTTGTTGTGGACCTGGCATCAGATTTAACTTGGGGAGTCACAATTAGCCATTGCATAAGGACTGATGAGTGGGAGGCAAAGGGTTACAAGCAAACACTGGAGAAAGGAAAGATAGGTATCATTAAATAAAAATGTGACCACCCATGATTACAAGTGTTGCAGCCCTCCTTTTAACAAGCACACACCGTACTTTCATTAACCCGGGCCTGCCTGAATAGCAGCCTGTCTGGTGGAGCGGGCAGTGAGTTTGTGTAAGCTGTCCCTAATGACAAAGCCAGGCCACCTACCCTGAACTTTCCTCTATGACTTTATTCTTCAGCAGTGCTCAAGTGTAAATAAACTTGTTTACTCCCATCAGGATGGTAATGATAATGAAGCCTTATTTGTTTCGCCACAATGACAAAGTAATTTGCGCGTAGCCCAAGCGGAGAAAGGGCGGGGGGAGAGTGCAGTCCTGCTTTATGGTTTCTCCATAGGCAAAGTTGCTGCAGTCAGTGTTTTCCTTTGCTCTTCATTGTGTGCGACAGGTCAGCGAGGGAGAACTTCGCATCCTGAAGCGCTGCTGTAGAGCACCGGCTGCAAAGGGAACAGCAAAGAAAACTGTAATAATAAGCTGGGAGTTTAAGAGTGACTAAGTGAGAGGGGAGTTATCTGGTCAGGCTCGTGAGTCAGGAGCGAAAATGCACAGAGCTGCAGAACCTGATGTTTGGTTAGGTTTTTTCCATTCACTGGTATCTCCAAAGCATTAGTGAATCACAGCAACATCAGCGAGAGGATGTGCAGGAGGGCAGGGGGAAACCTGAGACAGGACAGGCTGGAGGTGCAGAGGAGCAAGGGGAGAGGCTGGGAGAGCTGCAGAACCTGATGTTTGGTTAGGTTTTTTCCATTCACTGGTATCTCCAAAGCATTAGTGAATCACAGCAACATCAGCGAGAGGATGTGCAGGAGGGCAGGGGGAAACCTGAGACAGGACAGGCTGGAGGTGCAGAGGAGCAAGGGGAGAGGCTGGAAGAGGATGGGGCATCTCCAGGGAAGAGGAGGACGAAGTGAGGGTGTACTCAGGGGTGGCTCAAGCTGACCTAAGTGCTGTGTCAGAAAGGGCCCCTCCTGGTTGCGCTCATCCTGCTCTGTCCCGTTGCCTCTTCCTTGCAGCCTGGCAGGTGAGGACCTGACCAAGATGGGAATCAATCCCTTCGGGTTTTGGTATGCTGTTTTCAGCTGATCACACTGAACTGGAGAAAGTGTGCATGGAAAAAGATTTTTTTTAATGTTAAAACAAACAGTTTAAAATGGACTTTTGTAATTGTTGCTGGAAGTAAGTGCAGAGACGGGACAATGTGGTCCCAGCTCACTGTACCCATCACAAGGCAGGCAGTGCAGACTTAGATTGTGTTTACTATTTGTAACCTCCTGAAAAAACACAGTTAATTAGAGGGGGAAAAAATAAAACAACAACAACACAGAATTGAAGGAGGGAAGGAAAAAGCCAGCCCAGACAGAATGCTCATTGTCAGGCTCCTCAGGGAACCTAGCCGGCAGCTGCAGACCCCTCCTCCAGAGCTGGGGAGCATTTTGCAGGGTGTCCACCCTACGGGGTCTCCCACAGAGTGGAGCAGAGAGAGGAGTGAGTGATGAGGAAACTGGAGCCCAATCCATAGATGCAGAGGTACGCAGACCTGTGCAGTGATTCCAAGTGCAAATGTGTTTAGCAGTTTAGGCGGGGCTGGAGAGCCGCAGATATCTGGAAGGTGCTGAGACACTTGGTAGGGAGTAGAAATGTAAAATCCCTTAGGCCGTAGCATGTTACATTCCTGAATTACAGAGAAGTATGCGGTATTGCTCCGTCGCAACATCGGGGTGCAATCTGCTCTCTGCAGCAGAGAGCTCTGCATTGACAGCACTGCAGTCAGGAGCAGTGACTGGCCTCCTAATTGCAGCTGGATTGGGTGGATGTACACCTCTGGAGAGGCTGGGTATTTTAACAGCAGTACACAGAGCTGTTGGGGGGTGACCCTCACCTCCAAGGCAGCGGTGGATCCCCAGTTCTCCCTGCTGTGCAGAGTGCTGGGAGCTCTCGCTGGTCAATGCTGCTGGCTGCTGTGTCTAGATAGGCACCAGAGCACAGGCACCACGAGGTACCATTTCTTCCTCTGAACTCCTGCCATTTTGCCCATGTAAATCAGACTACTGAGCTTTCCAGAAAGCATTCCCTGCCTGACTGCAGTCACAGAAGTTTTACTCAGACAGTGTCGAGGTGACTTTCTGCAGCACAGACATGCTGGCGGAAGAGCTCTCCAGGAGGCCATCGTTACAAGAAGACCTTGCTCCCTTATTCTGGCTTCCACCAAGCATAGCGAACACTCACAGCCGTGACTCCAGGGCAAAATAGAAACAGTGAATCTGAGGTAATAACACTTTGCTCCTCTGTAGCCCATTCTTCAAGGACCTCAAAGTGCTTTTCAAACATTAATGAATTAAAGCTTTGCAGCCCTCCTGACAGAAGTGAAAAGGAAGGCGAAACACAGCACAGCAATGCTACACAAGCTCAAAAACTCTCCAAGCTGTTTCCATGGGGACTGGAGCACAGCCCTCCCTGCTAACAGCAGCGGGGATCAGCCCACCCCTCTGAAATGCCAAGGGAGCTGGAGCACAGCGCTTGCCTGGTGGGAATGGAAACCGGTGAGAGCACGAGGAAGTCTGGCTGGGAAAAGCCCTTTCTGCTGAGGAATGTATTTCTATAAGCTTCCCCTTCTGGTCAAAGATGTCTAAAAACCAAATCACCGAACCCTCCCGAGAAAGCACCTCATCTGACTCCTCTGAAAAATGATGGTTTGTGTGAGGCTTCTTAATTTGTAAGAACAAGAAAGTCCGGGCGAAGCTGAGGAGCTGTGCATGCAGCGTAGCTTTAACACCTTCCTCGTGCTGCAGAACACACAGCTCTGCTCTAGCACCCAGCCACGCGGCATCCCTAATGACCTTGTTTTCTCAACTCATTCGAGACAGCACAACACAACGCCCTGCCCTTCCCCACACCACCTCCGCTCTCGCTCAGAAATAACAAGTGTCACCTGCAAAACCTCTGGCACCACCTCACACACTTCTTGGAGGACTTTCACCCCACGCCTGTCTTGTTTTGACATCGTCTAGCATGGAAAACCTGGCAAGAACCATAGCACAGGGAAATAGAGCAACCCCATTCCCCACACAAGCCACCTTTGCTGCATGACTAAGGATGCAGATGCCCTCAGGCAGTGGGAACGACCATTTCTACACCCAAAAAAATCACAGTATCACCTTTCCAGTGGTCTGTCCAGAGCCAACGGCTCTGCTTGCCGTCACATTCGCTGCGAGCAGGGCTGAGTTTCTGGGTTTCCAGTTCTGTACCCTTCAACTGCAATGCTGCAGCTTTCACCTGCAAAGCTGAGGCTGGACTCCAAGGAAGAGGTGCGTTGAAAGCTCTGGAGTTAGAAGAGATCCCAGAGCAGAACCTGGGGGAGGAGGGGTGTGTGTGTCATAATTTTGGTTCTTAATGTAACTGTGTTCCAGTGTTGCTTTAGAGGTGCTGACAAAGGTTAGGTAAGGGCCAGGTGACGACAGACTTAATATGGGAGAAAATGGTTCCAGGGCAAAACCTAAACTTAGGACTGGGACTCTGAAACCTGAAAAGACAAAATAATCACATGTATTAATTCCTCTGAGTGACAAGAATTCATCACACTGACGTGGCTAAACATTAGTCCCTAATTCAAATACGTTTCATCCAGTGAATGAGAATAATAGTCATAATGGTAGATCCAGCCTGCTTCATCGCACCAGTATGTACTGGTGGTATCTGCTTTCCAGTACCAAACCAGAGCTGAATCTGAAGGGCACCAGTAAGTAAATGAAAAGGCCAATAGATTATTAGGAATTAGTGGTACACACATAATAAGCACGTAGTAAGAGATCAATAAAAACAGTACCGTAATGGTGGGGGTCTATTATAAATTATCGAGTTATTTGTATTTTGGAATGGATTGCCACAAGAACTGTCTTGCAGATGTTCCTGTTGTTAATTCTTAAGGCCTCATGCCGGACAAATGGCTCAGATTATCATTTATAAAAATGACTCATTTCGAGGCTTTTTAAGCTTATGATTAAATATTGCCCGAAATGAGGATCCGAGGTTAAAGGTCAGTATTGCTGGAATATAAAATTAAACTCACCTCTCTTAGCTGACCACCAAAATAGGTAAGGGCAGGGGAGGAGGAACATTAAGGTTTATCCTGCAAAACTAATTTCTTAAGCTTTATACAAGTCTGAGATAAAACTGAGGTAGATCTGAGACAGTCCATCCCACCACTGCGTTTTCAGAAAGCTGGCAATAATTTAATGGCTTGGAAAATGCATTGCTTTGCTCATGAAGAAACTTAAAACGTGTCTTCTGTGTGAAAACAGTCAACGCGCTCCCAGGCAGGATGACACAAAGGGCTGAATGGGGTGCGGGGAACTTGGGGGAGGAGATGTTGCATGAACATATGGGTTGAAAACATACATTTTGAAGGTTTAACCCAAGCTACCAAGGCTAAAAGGAGATGACAGACCAACCTGGCCCCTGCGAGCTGCCCTTACCAGGCTCTCTTTGCCCCGTGCCACTGCGCCAGGTGAGGTAGGACCAGCAGTGTAGGAGGTATCACTCTCTCCCAAGAGCATGAGGGCTTTGAATCTTAAATAATAATTACAGCTGGTGCTAAGCCACAGCAAAAAGGTTGTGGGGAAACAGGAAAGCAAGACGATAAGGCTAATGTCAGAGGTGATGTATCTGAGTGAGCAGACCCAGCACTTCTCCCCACGTTCGCCTGCACAGACGCCTGGCTGACAGACGAGCAGAAGAAGAGAGCTGTTGCTGAGGCTTTTCTGAATATTTTGGGCCTGATTAAATTCCAAGTGCAAACGTTCTCAGCAGTTTCCTTGCAAACAACGTGCTGTTAAAAAATGTGATCAACAGCCTCTCAGGTGTGTTTTCCTGAATCTAAACCAGCCCAGCTCTGGCGCTGCCCTTCATGAAACCTTAAACAAGGGCAGCCAAAACACCGGTGAGCGGTCAGCAGGAGGTTAGAGACCAAAACCAGCAGGAGGCTGGAAAAGGGTGAGAGGCTGAAAAAGAACTGAAATAGGGGTGTCAGGCCAAAACCAAAGTTGCAGTCAGAAAAAAAGGGTGGCAGACTAAAAGCAGGATGGCAGGCCCAGAAGGAGAGAGACGCCAAAAAGGATGGGAGGTTCAAAAAGGGGGTGGCAGACCAAAAAGAGATGAGGAGAAGATGGGAGAGGGGTGGCCAGCCAAAAATAAAGGGGTAGCAGCCAAAAAGAATGATGGGAGTTTAGGAGGGATTGGAGGCTGGTGGTGGGTGGGAGGCTAAATAGTGGGTGGGAAGCCAGAAAAGGAGAGTGGGAGGCTGGGAAGCCAACAAGGAGTGGGAGGCAAAAAAAAAAATAGCCAGAAACCTGGGGGCTGCAAAAGAGTTGGAAGCCAGGAGGGGTTGGGGTCCCAAAGAGGGTGACAGGAGGCCCAAAAGTGGGGGAGGTTGGGAGGCAGTGGGAGGGCAGCAGAGGTTGGGAGGTTGAAGAAGACGAGGAGGCCAAGGAAAAGTAGGAGGGGGACAGAGGTGTCCTCTGAGAAGGCTCTGGGTTCTGTTTTTTCCCACTAAATCTAGGGGATATAAATCAGAAAAAAGGGAAAAGCTGAAACAATGTAAGAATGAATCTCAACACCCACCCCCAGTACGTGAAACCAATGAAGGAGAACATCACATTAGATCAGGACCCAGCAATAACCACGTGGCTGCTCAGCCCGGTCACATCAAGCAAAAGCAGAAAGGGGCTCGGCAGGAGAGGCGCTTCTGATGGCATTTATGGACCTCTCAACAACTGGGAGGAAAAATCTCCTAGTAGAAAGCGAAATGAAACCCTCTAGCAACACCCTGCGATAACCACATGAAAGCCTAACTCCTGTGTAGTGGCATTTTGTCAGGGACCCGCCAGCAGAGCGTGAAATGCCTCATGCTGCAGCGAATCAGCCCAGGTTGTGCCCTCACTCCTCCCCACGCTGCTCCTGGAGAAAAACAGGGTATTTAAGCAGACGTAACAAAGCTGTTTATATCCTAAAGTGTTCTTTTACACTGGGGAACCGAGACTGTAGCCTCAGCATCAAAGAGAATTTCATAATAGCCTTTTAGTGCAAATAACACTTATTTACAAGAAAGTTCTATCGCTAAGCTGCGATGCAAAATAAAAGCAGTAGATATTACTCATAACGTACTAGAAAACCTGATTCCATACAGGGCCTTTTTTTAAACCTCTAAAAGCAGCAATTTCAGGTTAGAAATCATGCAAGGAAAGTCTTGGACCCATTCAAGTCAGCACGAGCAATTTCCTCACCTGTGTTATGAAGAACATTTTAGCTTATGAAAGCCCAGCAGATTTTTTGATCTAATTTCTTTTTTATCATTTATTCTATTTGATTACTTTCTGTACCTTTCAGTCGGACAGTGCAAGCAGGTTTCTTCTTTTCTGCTCCTAGTTAATTTAACTGCACCATTTCTATGCTCAAGAAAGGGGAAGACAACTACATGTTCTTTCAATTTCTTAAAAAAATATTAAACAAAAAACCCCCAAACCAAATGGCCTTTACGCATTTAGCCCCAGACTAGGGATATTAATTCTCTATATCCTCCTCATTGCTTCTCTAGGTTACCAAAACTGGGGAGTGAAATTGTCTCCTCTTGTTCCTTCAAGCAGGGAAATGCTGACACTCAGGAGAAAACCACTCTCTGCTGCAAGTAGGTCACAAACTGTTTGGTTAACCAGGGTATAGCACTTAGTTACACTCCTGGGTATTGAAAGGTATTAGAGAATTAAATATTAGGGAATTAAACCAGAATGACATAAGCTGTGATGCTTGTTTCTTCTCAGACATACTTCTGTACACTTTTCATCCAGACTATCGAAAAACAGGTAAAAAAATAAAATCACAAGTCCAGTGATGGATCAGATTTTGTTTTTCTCCAAGATGCTTTCACAGACCAATACTACAAGGTCTGTGGTACAGCCCAGCACAGCCCTACACACAGAGTAATGTGTAACCCCCACATCCCACAGCAAGGCAAATCCCTACCTGCCCATCCTCTTACCATCACTGTAAGAGCTGTCTCTGCTCAGATGCAAATTCGCGCTGCAGGGAGTTGTGACTGTCCTCCATGACGTAGGTCTGATGGTCATCTTCTTTATTGGCTGTCCTGAACTGTCCTGCCACATGTTTAGAGCAGCAGTGGTGTCCTGTGAGCGGGCTGGGACATGAAGATCCTGTCAGGATCACTTAATCTGCCTCACAGAGAGGTTTTAAATCTCAATTAATTACGATTTGGAAAGAGTTCTTTAGCTGTTTGGGCAGCATGCCCCACAGAAACCATGTTAAACCAGCCAGGAATCATCTGCCCAAGCAGCCTACAGCTCTCAAAGAGCTTCAGATGTTTTCAGGAGTGTTACACACTTCCTAACATACCTTTTTTTCCTCCAAAGCTTCATAACTCTGTCCTACACTGTCCAGAGAAAAGAAGTACAGATAGTGTGGACGGGGTTATTGCGACACCACCACCACCACTTTAGCCTTGGGGCATTGCCCATCCTTGTTCCTCCCCTCTTTCTATTCAAGTACAAGAGCAGAGTCATTGTGTTAAAAAAAGTTAGATTCTGTTTGAATTTAGTTAGCAGAAGAATGAACCGAGAAGACATGCAAACCATCTGTCGCGTAGTAGGTAAGTTACCTTGTACGTAAGTGACGTAATAGATACGTGTCCAACCAAACATGCCATATAACACACCTTTTTACTAAGGAATATATGTTTTATCATTTTTGCACTACACTGCAGCCGGATTCTCATGTTAAGACAACCAGGGAATCCTCAAACCGGTGTGGTTGGGTTGGAGAGCTTTGGTGATCTCAGACCGGTGAGGCAGAGTTACGCAAAGGCCCAGGCAGAAAGTTCTTCTGAGCAGAACGCACCATCTAGAGGTGGACACCACTTCTGCAAGGGCTCTCCGAAAAAGCTGCAGACAACGCAATTAATGCGCTCACGGACAAGAAAACTCACCTCCAGAGAGGTAACGAAAGCACCTTAACCCAAACATTTGCATTATTTGAAATAAGTATTTCTGAGGGAGTTCCTAGAACAGACACTTCTGGACCGAGTCAAAGAAGGCTCCTGTTTTCTGTCTGAAAACGGAACTGGGTGATTGTCCCTGCTCCTGACATCCAAAGGTCACAGAAGGAAGGGGCTGGCTCTCGGTGGCTGTGGCATGTGTGGACAGCACAGATGCCTCTGTGGAAAGACTCTTGCTTTCAGGTTAAATCCCTGCAAAGATTTATCCAAAGGGTTGCAAATAGGACAGGGTGGCATATGGAAATTGATCTTTGTAGGTACTGCCTGCGGGGGGAAATCCATAAACTGTGGAACTCCTCTTGAGGTCAGAGAGGAGCATGCAGACTCTGCAGGGACTGTGGGAGCAGCAAAGCATCTCCCCTGGTCTGGAAGCAGTGAGAGGATCCTCAGTTCCAGCCTGCGGACAAATATTCCCTCCCTGGCGATATTTTAGCTGATTTTTGAGAGTTTCCAAGCCTTGTAAAGCCCAGCAAAGGGGATGCAGAGACCTGAAGTCCAGCTTTCCCCATGCTGGGGAAGTGTCTGATATTCATCAAAGCAGTCAATGCCTGGTGTTTGCTTTATTCTCCCTATTCTAAATGCTGGGTAGCCATGAAAACCAGAAAGCGAAGATGGGAACTACTGCACTTCACACTCCTGCCCACCCACCACGAGGGAATATTCCCACATTATTCTAATTGCAGGAACTGTAAACAAAACATCTTTTGAAACTCTCTTATAAAAAGGAATCACCACGTCTTGCACCATTTTAATCAACCATGTTTTCTTTGTGTCAATCTGTCTCAAGAATATTGGAATCAGAGCATTTCCCCAGTGACAGCCTCATCCTTTAAACTCTGCAGATGAGAGAGCATGCGGAACAATCTGTGCTGAAGCAGGATTAAGAGTTACCAGGGTGACACTTTGTAGTTTGTAGGATGCTGACAACGAGCCTCTCAAAAGCACCAGACCTTCACTGGAGCTGAAGAGACCACGGTGCCCCAGTTTGCCTCTGCAGCCACTGAAGTGGCAATGGAGATTGCAAATTCTCCCTGCCTTCTCTCTCCCCAGGCCTTTGCTACGATTGCCTGTGTGTTACAGCTGACTTCCTAGGGCAGGACGTGGCCCCTGGCACCAGGGACTGACCTGCGCCTGGGGAAGAGGGATGCTCCATGCCATTGCTTGCCTTGGTTGTGCTGCAGGTACTTCACTTTCTCTTCTGCCAGGCTCTCCTGCAGTCATCTTCAATGTCAGCGTCAGCACAAAGGTGTGGCTCCACCATGCGTCTTCCCACAAAGAGAGAGAAATAATGGTGGCAGCAAAAGCCTCCAGGAGTTTTTTGTTTGCCCATCATTGCTAGAGTGCATCAGGTTTGTTTCCTTTTCTCTGCAGCTGCAAATTAATTCAGTAAAGTCTTCAGGGAGGACTCCAACGACACACTTGCATTGCAGGTCTCCACATAACTGCGTTGGGCAGGGGGTCCTCAATGCCCAGCTGAGTGTTGGAACCCAGCTAACAACGCTTGAAGATCTGTTTCAGAAATGGCTTTCCCAAACTTAGCCCATTTCAGGCATTCCCTGTCTTAGACCACAGATTCCTTGCTCAGGCCCAGGAATTAACGACAGGCTGTTTAGCAGACATGAAATAATAGCAGAATGAAATAATAACAAATTACGAATACAGCTCTAGCAAAAAAAAGTAGTCAAATTGTCAGAAAGGACAGACAAGCAGCTGCGAGGCTGACATTCAGCAGG
>NW_010395297.1:370-1766 GCF_000710305.1 Buceros rhinoceros silvestris | reverse complement strand
GTGAAGCCCTGGAAGCTCGTTCAAACCAGCCGCCCTGCTCCTGCCCACGCAGCGGCGTTGCTCTGCACGGAACGAGGGTTGTCAGTGCACCCTTTACTTGGGGTTTTCAGGATAACAGTGACATCAGAGGCAGAAAAAGCCTTGTAAACCACAGGAACTTACCTCTTCCCAGAAGCATAGTGGTTTCCTTCGTAAAAGAACAGCGGGTGTTGGAGGGTCACTGAGGGACTTGCTTTTGACCACAAAGCCGAGAAAAGCAAGTGTCTTTAGTCAATCTCAGCTTCACAGCGACCTCTGACGGAGCAGATCTGCCAAGGGTAAAGTGGCTGACTTTTAGCCCAAAGCCAATGATTCTTCTGTGTTGGTTGGGCTCAAATCCTGAAGGCTTTATTGAGATTAGAAGGAAACTTACTCAGCAGAGAGCAAAGAAGCCGCCAGAATTTGGCCTTTCTGACAGCAGGGAGGTGTGGTCCTGAGCTGAAAGGCTTTGGGAAGGGCGGGACAGAGCAGAGAAGGGGGTGCCACACCCAGAGCAGGTTGGTTTGGTAGAGCCGTGCCCGTCTTTGCAGGGCTTGTGCCAAATCCCAGCCCCTTCCCTGTGTGAGATTTGGTCACGAGCAGTCCCGAGGAGTGAATGCAGAGGCAGGAGCTCCACTGCTTTTCTTGAAGCAGCAAATCTCTGCAAAACTCCCAATGCTGCAGCTCCGGGTGCAATTTAAATGTGTGTGTGTGTCTGAAAGGGAGAGAAAGAAAAAGGTTGAAGTGAGTCACTCCTTTTTGTCTAATTTGGTAGATAATACAGGGCGCGATGCTTCGCTGCCTCCTTGCCGAGCAGCTCGTGCAGAGCCAGTTTCAGCGCAGTCAATGGAAGGATTTCTCTGGATCCAGCCCATATATGGTGCAAACTAAGGCAGAGCAGAATTGGGTACAGGGACGCGCTGGCTGCAGGCGTTTCTGCCGTGCGTTAAGCCCGGGAGGTGGGATGCTCTTCTGTTGTGCAATGATTTGATGAGTTGTGACACAAGCTCAGAATTGGAGGCATTTCAGTGGCTTCCTCAACTTAAAAGTGGTGTTCTAAAACGGCATTCGACACTTCATACGAGCCTCAGCCCAGCCATGGTACAGTAACAGCAGCCGATGGATCACGAACTGCACGAATAAATACCTGCTGGGGAACAGAGGTCCCACGGCGCAGTGGTGGAAAAGCAGGTGAGCCTTGGCTGGTACGGCCCCACACGGGGCCAGGGGGCAATCACAGACTCTCAGAATTATTTAGCTTGGAAGAGCCTTTTAAACTCCTCGAGTCCCCCCGATTCCCCCAGCACTGCCAGGTCCCCACTGACCCTCAGCACCACCTCCACACGGCTGGGAAACCCCTCCAGGGATGGGGACTCCA
>NW_010395297.1:0-237 GCF_000710305.1 Buceros rhinoceros silvestris | reverse complement strand
CACCACTGCCCTGGGCAGCCTGCGCCAGCCCTGCACAACCCCAACGGGACAGAAATGGCTCCTCAGGGACAACCTCAACCTCCCCCGCAACAACTGGAGGCCGGTTCCTCTTGTCCTGTCAACAATAATGTTGTGTAAAGCGCTTTGCGAGAGCCGTGCCGGGCGCTTCCCGAGACGGGCTCTGCTCCCCGGGCGGGGTTTTACTGCTTGCTTGGGCGGGGTTTTGCTCCGCGGGCC
>NW_010395296.1:0-239 GCF_000710305.1 Buceros rhinoceros silvestris | reverse complement strand
CGACCGCAGCACCAGCTTCCAGACGCAGCTGGGTCCCAGCAGCCACGACGCCGGCAAGCGGGTGACCTGGAACGTCCTCTTCTCGCCGCGCTGGCTGCCTGTCAGCCTGCGCCCCGTCTACTCGGACTCGGTGTCGGGCGCTGTCCAGACGGTGCGAATCGAGGACGGTCGCCCCCGGCTCGTCATCACCCCGGCCATGAGCAGCCCCGACTTCGCCGGCGTCAGCTTCCAGAAGACGG
>NW_010395295.1:12252-17524 GCF_000710305.1 Buceros rhinoceros silvestris | reverse complement strand
GGGAGGGAGGGTGGGAGGAAGAGAGGACATCCTGGAAGCGATTTTGATGCTGTTCCTGAAGGTTTATTTGAGAATCCTAATCTTTATAGATGGTGCTTTCACCCCCGGAAGTTGACATTTTCTGGTATTTCCTTAGCAGATGAATCCTAGCTCTTCCCAAGAGATGACAAATGTCACGGCAGTGCTGGAATTCAGGCTGCTGGGCTTCAGGAGCAACCCGCACTGCCAGATCCTGCTATTCACAGTGTTTTTGGTGATTTACCTGCTCACCATCCTAGGAAACGTCATTATCATTTCAGTGGTGACACTGGAGCCACGGCTTCATCTGCCCATGTACAAATTTCTCCAGAACCTTTCTTTCCTAGAGGTCTGTTACACCACCACAATTGTACCCAAGATGCTGGCCAACCTGCTAGCAAAGAGGAAGAGCATCTCCTTCTCAGGATCCATGGTGCAGCTGTACTACTTCATTTCCCTGGGAGCCACTGAGTGCTACCTCTTGGCAGTGATGGCATACGACCGGTTCCTCGCAGTCTGTGCACCCCTGCGCTATGGGGTGGCCATGACTCCCGCGGCTTGTACCCGTCTGGCTGTGGGCTCCTGGCTCACTGGTGTTTTCACCGGTTTCCTGCCCTGTCTGATGGTCTCCAGGTTGCATTTCTGCAGTTACAACCTCATCGATCACTTCTTCTGTGATTTCTCTCCACTGTTGAAGCTCTCATGCTCAGACACAACTGTCACAGAAGCTGTCATCTTCGTCCTCTCTCTCCTGGTCCTTTCTGGCTGCTTTCTGTGGACTCTTGTCTCATACCTACTTATAATTCTCAGTATCCTGAAGATACCCTCTGCTTCTGGAAAAAGAGTTACCTTCTCCACCTGCAGCTCACACCTCATGGTAGTGTCTATATACTACGGCACCATGATTTCCATGTATGTCCGTCCCTCCTACAGCCTGTCCCCTGAGCTCAGTAAGGCTGTACCTGTGCTCTACACAGTGGTCACACCCCTCCTGAACCCCGTAATCTACGGCTTGAGAAACAAGGCCTTCAAGGAGGCCTTGGGGAAAATAGTCATCGGACAGCACTGCCTTCATCCTTCTTGAAGCAGAAAAAGTGTATTTGCCTTTATGAGGACAATGTATCTCAGCAACCTATTTTTGGTGTAACTTCGCATTACCTGAACACTATGAGAAGTCAGTGTGATTTAACTGGGTTTGTTAAGTGGACCGTTCCTTTCTCTTCACCCTTGGGCTGCATGTCACATGCTGAGGTGTCAGTATGTTAAAGCATTACTAGATGTAGAGCATTTAGAATATCTGCTGGAGATTGTGAGATATGTCCAAGAAGCCTTAGAAGACTTTCATCCTTCTGCAGCAGCTGCTTCATTTCACCGAATGACCCACAGACCCAGAAATGACATTGGTGACAGGGACAGCAAAGAGCCAGATCAGTCTGAAAGACACAGAGCCGCCATGGTGCTGCTGAGGACAGGCACCAGAGCAAGCACCAACTTCTTGCTGCTCTCTGCATCTGGAGCAATTCAAGACTGTACCCAAGGCTCACTGGCTTTGGCCAGAGCCCAAGGCACTTCAGAGCCCAGGAGAGAACCGCGCCAGAACCTGCAGACTTCTCTGGAGATGCCGTTATAAAATACTGCAAACAGCAGCGAGTGGCATCGCCTGCTTCAGCTACCCGCAGCCACCACCCCTCAACAATCAGGTCGTCAGAATCAAGGTTCATGACAGCTAGCTGAAGAGACCAACTCAGGTGTGTAGATGACCACAGGGTGTCTGAGATGTTTAAGGGCTGACAGAACTGACCCTTTAAATGTGGGAGACCAGCACCTGAGTCCAGATAGGGGACTACAGGTATCTGAAATGAATTGGACAGATTTATTAAATACCCCAAATCCTGACATTCCTCCTGTTTCCTCCTCCTTCTCAGCTATGAAATCCAGGCAGTCCTCTCCACACTTTGCCTGGAGTTTATTAATGGCCTATCAGTTATTAACCGGACACTTTTGGTCCTGGTTTGCCATTGCCTCCCTTACCTGATGTCTATCCGGTCTGTGTCTTTGTTTGTTCTTTTTGGTTTCTTCCTTCACTTATTATTCCTTTGGCCTTCACATGGTCCTTCACTTGGTCCTTCACTGGACACCCACAGAGAAGCAGACACTCTCGCCTTCCACATACCCTTACTGCAACTTCCGTAACTACAGACAAACCTCTTCACTGCACAGAGCTTGTGGATAACAACATTTGTCTCCAGCAGGCAGAGAGCTTCCTGATTTGTCCTTTCCCTTCAAGCGCAATGATCATAATATTTTTCAGGACTTTTTGGTAAAAGAAAGATACAGTGACATGTCTCCACTACAGAATGACAAGTGCTATTTTGTCATCCCGATATAGCAGCTGGTAGAGAAACTTCCAGGGTGGAGACAACCACTCTGAGCAACCCCTGCTTGACTCTCCTCACCATGAAAAAGTTTCCCCTTATCTCCCGCCTGACCTTTTTGGAAGGACGTGTCTCCTGTTAGGCACCAGATGGCTGCATGAGGAGTTACAGGTAACAGAGAACTTATTACAGTTCCTCACTCTAACAAACCCTCATGAGGAAATTCCTGGGTGTGAAGGGCAGTCGCGGGAGGGAAGTTTCCTGGAGTTTTAATGGGGCCTCCTGAGGCGGTCAGAGTTGGAGCTGCTGCAGCAGGTCTAAGTGGCCTCCTGGGGGGCTGATCAGAGCAGAACTTCGGAGCATGGTTACAGGAAAATGAAGGAGAGAACAAGTGCTTTCACCCAGCAGCCTCTGCGATGTGTCCTCTCAAAGAATGGGGCCGGGTGCTGATCAACAGCAGGACCTTCTCCGGCCTCACCTGCCTGAGACTTCTTTCTGGTTGGTGTGGGATGTGCACAGGGGACACCTGGGCTCCTGGGAGGCTGCAGTGGCCACACAGTGACCTTGGGTCAGCCAAAGGTGTGTCCGTGTGGCCCTCACCCCACTGCTACCCCAGCCTTGGGGCTTTGGGCTGCCCTCCTGCTCATGTGCCCCAGGTGCAGGAGCTGCTTGGTTGCTGTTGATTGTGTTATCTTACCACCAGAGATTAACAGCGTTTCCAGTCTTCCAGCCAGCTGGACCTCTCGAGGGTGGTATCAGGGCAGGCAGAGAGGATCTGCTGTGTGCTGAACTGCTCCTCCTCAACAGGAGCTGTGGTGGGAGCCATTTCATCTCGCTCTGACCCTAGCTGCACAAACGCTCGTTAAGTGCAGTGGAGAAAAGAGGCACTCCTCCTCCTACAGCAGGCGTCTCCAGACAGATCCCTTGTGATCCAGCTGAAGTGCTCTCCCTCCAGTGCTACCAAGGACATTTAGACAGCTAGCTCAGAGGTAGACGGCTGTGCAGTAGATCTCCAAAGGCAGACAGCATGAATTCTCCCCCATTCTTCGTAGGAAAGGACCTGAGGGTGGAGATGGCCACCACGCTGGCCACAAGCCAGCAATGTGCCCTTGGCACTAGGGTGGGCAGGATCCTGGGCTGCATTAGGAGGACCGTTGCCAGCACGTGGAGTGAGAGGAACTTTTCCCTCTGCTCAGCACTGAAGAGACCACATCAGGAGAGCTGTGTCTGGAGCTGGGCTGGGGAGAGAGGACTGACATGGACATACTGGGGAGAACCTGTGGAGAGCTCCGTTCCCAGAGCACTGGGAGACCTGGTCAGGCTGTTGAAGCTGCTGGGAGGAAGGACAGAGGAAGAGAAAAATAGGGTGAGAGAAAGGACTGAGGAGCAGAGAGAGAAAGAAAGGTACAGGGCAAAGGGCAGAGAGGTGGACGAATCAAGGAAAACTGGGATGAGGAGCCTTGCAGAGAGATGGAGGGAGAAATGAGGGGTCAGGGCATAGGACAGAGGAACAGAGGAGGAGGAAAGGAAGGAGGAAGGTGGGGACAGGGAGTGGAATATACAGACAAAGAGAGGAAAAGAAGGACAAAAAACACGGGAGAAGGACTGAGAAATAAGGAGAGGGACAGAGGGATGCAGGGACACAAAACAACGATGGCTGCTGGGGTGGAGATGGAGGAAGAACTGCAAGGGCCGGGAAGCAGGACAGCGGGATAGAGAGGACGGAAAAGGCACAGGCAGCCGAGCAGGGAAACAGAGGCAGAAGAGGGCAGACAGGCTGCAGGACAGGGTCAGAACAAGGACAGGAAGCAGGATGTGGCGGTGGACAGGGAGCTGTGGGGAGAGAAGGAAACAGCAATGGGCTACAGGGCAGACGGGGAGGAATTAGAAAATAGGGACAGGGAGTGGACAGAGGTGGAGAAAGACAAAAAAAACCAATTATGGGTAATTTCCACCCGTCCTGACCTCGGTCTGCAGCTCCTACACTGTCTCCCTGTTACACGGCTGATTGGGGGGTGGCAGGGTCCTCTCTGGGAACAGTGGCTCCCATCCATCATCTGTCCCTAGGGCGACCATGAGCAGGAGAGTGACCAGCAGGGAGGTGACAGCCATTTGTAATGTGGCCCCAGGACCTGCCTGGTGACAAAGGTGCCCAGCAGCAGCAGGGCTGCCTGAGCAAGCTGGTTCTCTTGGACAGCCGTGTAAGCAGCCTTCCTCCCCCCTGGTTTTGGGTGAAGGTGGAGCAGGGCAGAGATGTTTTTCTTGGGTATTCAGCCATGAGGAAGGTGGCGAACATGCTGGGGAGGAAGGTTATCTGCTTAGACGGAGTCCTGGGACACTCCCGATAAGCTCAGCTGAAACCTGCTTGATGGGAGCAGTTGCTGAGGGTACTTTCCAAGGTGAAGGTCAAAGCTGGGGCTACCTGAAGGGGAAGGCACTTTCTGGAGTCTGTGCTTTGATTTTCCTGCTCTGGAGGGGAGGCAGGCTGCCCAGGAAAGAGCTTATCTACACCCCTCTAAGAGCTCTCCTTGCTGCCCCTAACCCCTCCTGGGTGTTTCATCATCACGGCTTGGCTTTGTGAATGAAGATCTGGGAAGGGTTTTTCCCACGCTCACTGCAAGCGATGAGTGCACCCTTCGGGGCTGCGCGGTGGGTTTTTTAGGTGAGGCGCAGCGTGCACGGAACTGGCTCCACCCTTTACACCTGAGGTTCATCTGCCAGGGCCTGGTGAGCTTGGATGGTGACAGCGAAGTCCTCGGGTCGTAGGTTTGGTTAGAGGATCCTTACAAGGCTAAACGAACTCCATCTGCCCGGGTTTGGAAGCAGAGTTGTCCTTCTCCTAGGATGGCTGCCCGAAGGCTAGTGAGCCCATCCTGCCC
>NW_010395295.1:8972-12077 GCF_000710305.1 Buceros rhinoceros silvestris | reverse complement strand
GTTTAAACCACCCGTGTCAGCTCTCCCTCATCCTCCAGCTCTCCAGTCAGCTTCTTTGTGCTGGGTGGAGAGGAGCAGTGGCGATGGCCCTGCCTCGTTTCCAGTTAGTCTGCACTTGGAGCAGGGTGGGCAAAGAGCAGGGGACTCCCTGATGGACTTCCCCACTTATCAGCATTGGTACTGGAGCATCCCTGTGGCCCCCACAATACGTGGTGGGCAACAGGATGCTCCTACAGCAACGTGGTCCATTTTGCCCAGGGTAGACCTTCTGCCCAGGCATTACCATGCCTGCCCCCCTGCCCCGTCCATCTCCATGTCCCATCTACAGGGCCACAGCCTCCTGCAGGAGGTTCAGAGACAGGGGTAAGAGAGGCCCTGGGTTGATGAGAGAGGTCTCTGTGTTTCCTGTGCAGGCTGAGCAGTACAAAAAAGGGAATGTGGTTTCCTGTCCCCACCCGGGTCAGCAGTGATGAATGTGTCCAACTCCCCAGGGTACGAAGTACCTGCAACTGCAAAGAGGTTGCTCAGAAAAGGCTGCAAATCTGCCTGGAGTTGCAAGGAAGTCTGAGCCTTCAGCACTGGAAGGACAGAGCATTTGTCTGCTGACTCGAAGAGAGGGAGGACTAAGCCCTTCTCAGCTCCACAATTTTACTTTCCTACTCCACGGTGCACCATGCAGATTCCTCTGGGGAAGCCTGCAATGCTCCTCTGGATGCTGTTCATCACCTTTGCTGCAGCCCTTAAAGGTGAGAGCCCCCTTTTCCTGGGAAGAGGACATGGACATGTTTCTTTTGTGTTTCCCTCTGCCTGGGACCCGGATCGATCCTTTCCTGCCATCCCCTAAGATCTGGGGAGGTTGGAGGACCAAAGGAAGGGTGGAGATCAACCCCTCTCCACCTGCCAGGGCTCACATCTGCCAAGACTCATGGCCACAGTCAGAGCAACAAGAGGATAGGTGTGGGGTGTCTAAAGGCCCCCCCATCACTTTCACCTGTTGTGCCCCTCGCTCAGGGTTGTCCCCACCACCAACAGACTGACAGTCTGTCCATTCAGCTCTTTCCTCTCCCTCCTGGGAGTCAAGAGTTGGTCTCTGCTCCTCTCTGTGTCCCTTTGGGGTTTAGCTTCTCTCCTCCCTGCCCCAGAACAGACGGGAGGGAGGCTCCTGACCTTGTCCTGCACAGCACTGCTGGGAGGCGAGAGCCGCGAAGGGAGGGGAGAGAGGCTGGGGCCGAGTAGGCTTAGGCTGCCCCTGCACAGCTTGTTCCTCTGCACAGTTCCCACCTGCAGCTGGCAATCCAGTTCCCCATGTGTCCATGCCCAGCCTGTCCTCTGTGCTCTCGGTTCACCAGCAGTTACCCACGCTCCTGTGGGTCTCCTGCCTCAGCAGTGCTTTGGGCAGTACAGAGAGATACTGGTCTGTGGTGTCTGGGCAAGCCGCTGCCTCCAGGGACAACTCCTGGCACTAAAGGCCAAAATTCTGGTCCTGTGCACCCTACAACCCCGGGATGGACTCCTGCACCCAAAAACTTCCTCACAGACCCTCAAGTCTCACACCTGCCCCTTGTCTTTCCAGGTACTCCTTCCCTCATAAGGATGGTGGCATCTGGTCCCAAGCAGGGGAAGACCTCTGGGTCACTCCCTCTCACCTGTACTATATCGGGAGCACCTCTGGATAGTCCTCGCTATGACTGGAATTCTGTCCGTCAGGCCCCAGGAGGGCAGCTGCAGTTTCTAGGCTGGATCTATCCTTTTGGGAACAACACAGGCTATGCCCCACTCTTCAAAGGCCGAGTCACCATAACTGCAGATAAAGACAAGAACAAGGTCTCCCTGCAGCTGTGTGACCTGACGGCCTCCGACACAGCCACTTATTTCTGTGCCAGACAGCACACGGTGACGCAAACGGAGGGAGAGGCAACGCAAAAAGGGGGAGGACTGCTGTGGTGACAATCTCCAAATGTCAGTCACCTGTATTTGCTCTGAGAACTCCCAGTGAGGTTTGGGATCACGGGGTGATGGAACTCCCAATCTACCCGTGGGCAGCAGAATTTGCAGAAAATTTGACATTTATAACAGAAGTCAGAAATAAAACTTCATGTGGGAGTAAGTCCTCTGGGCAGGTCAATCTCCAAACCCCTCACGCAGCACAGGCTTTTCTCCTCCGTTCGCAGATCTCCCCACAAGTTACTGTCACCACTTCTTCCACAGAGCTATCCTGGTGTTCCTTCAGTCCCAGGAGAATGAGGGGGGAGAGACGGCCTCAGGACATCTCTCTGGGCAGGGACGCTGTGGAGCCGCCGCAGGGGCTGCAGGAAGGCAGGTCTCTGCCCTGAGCTGCCTGCCCAACCTCCTCCTGTAAAGAATGGGGGTGTACCCTTGGAGAGCAGATGTCCTCACTGCGCTGGGCACAGGGGGTGGATGGATGCTTTGCCACCTGCAGGAGCTGGGGTGGGGCCTGAGCAATGCCGGTCTGCTGCGGCACGCACAAAAGTGGAAAGGGTTTTGGGCTGATGGGCTTTTGGAGAGGAGAGGAGCCTGCAAAGAAGGGACCATCAGGAGAGAGGGAGGTGCCTCTGAAGGCACAGAGGTGGTGGAGAGGAGGAAGGAAGAAGGGAAAGAAGACAAATGGTATCTCAGGCTGCATGAGGCAAAGCCTAATGCTTTAGGTCGAGGGAGGGGATCCTTCTGCTCTGCTCAGCGCTGGCGAGACCACACCTGGAGAGCTGTGTTCCCTGCTGCCAGGGATCACTAGTGACTCTTGTTCAGGACCCCAGGTCTTTTTCAGCAGAGCTTCTCCGAGGCAGCCAGCCCCCAGCCTGTGCTACTGCTCCAGATTACCCTGTCGTGGTGCAGGACTTCCTTCTCTGCCTCACAGGCGTTTTGTTACCAAGGGATCCTTCTCCAGCCTGTGAGGGTGAAGAAAGTCTCCAGATCTTCTTCCTTTGTCTGTGTTTCTCACGCGAAGCCTATCTCCAGAAATGGCCACAAATGGCACCAGAACTCTCAGGCTTCAGAGGAGCAAACAGGAAAGGCAGAGAACCCGCTGACGTAATAGGGGCATTATTCTCCATCCTTCACACTGGCTACTGGTGAAACATTGGCGCC
>NW_010395295.1:4117-8868 GCF_000710305.1 Buceros rhinoceros silvestris | reverse complement strand
TGCTGAAACCTTGGACCATGAGCACGTACCTCTCTGGACCTACAAAAACCCACACAACCAGCAGGAAGAGCAGAACTAAACTTGTGCCAGAATATTTGCCTGGTGACTTCCTACACCAGTGAGAGAACGGGGCTGTTCAGCCTGGAGGAAAAGGGGATCAGGGATATCTTACCTGTATAAACACCCGATGGAGGGGAGTAAAGAGGATGAAGCCAGAGTGAGGAGTACTCAGGGACAGGACAAGAGGACATGGGCTCAAACTGAAGTATGGAAAATTCCACTTAAACCTAAGAAAGGTTTTTCACTGTGAGAGTGATGGAGCATGGGAACAGGTTGCCCAGAGAGGCCGTGGAGTCTCCATACTCCAAACTCAACCGGTTGTGGTCCTTAGGGACCTGCTTGAGCTGGCCCTGCTTGGAGCAGGGAGTTGGGCTTGACAACCTTCTAACGTTCCTTCCATCCTCATCCGCTCTGTGAGTCTGTGTTTCTTGGAAACATCTCCCTCCCACGCCCCTACTCCCCCCACCCCTGCCCCTTGCCCCCAGATTTTAGCAGATCCACGCAGGAAAAGAGGCAGAGACACCAAGCGAAAACAACCTCTGAGGAGTTTGTGCATCACAGACATATTTTGCCAGGACATGAATATATTCAAGATATAAATAATTCTAGGTCCACCATAGTCCCGATGTGTAAGAAAAAAGATAAATTAGCAGTTAATGTGTTGGGGACAGCTGGTTCTTGACATTCTTAAGAAAATATCATACCTTAAATCGCTAGAGGTTTATTAAAAATAGACCTGGAATGAAGGGATTTGATTTTAAAGGGCTCTTAGAATCCACAGTCGGTGTCACAACATGTGGTCAATGTTTCAGTGAGAGACTTGCATCATTACCTCAATCTACCACGACCGTGACGTTGGCAATGGTGTTTTTAACCCATGGCAGCCACTGGGTGGTTCGATTATCCGGCAATGGGAGAGCAGAGGAGGGCAAAATGCAACATTCAGAAGACACCAGAGGGGGAGTCACCTGGCACTGAGCTGAAACCCCAAGTGTTTTTGTAGGACTATTCGCCACTGTGTGGAGTCGGTATCACAGTGGTTGAAGGGGACTGGCCCACCAGTCACAAACTGGCTTCCTGCAAAGCCTGAGGATGCAACGTACTCCACATCCCCACAACCTCGGCTGCCCGCAGACAGCTGCGTCCTGGCGAACACGTTTGATACCGGTTGTGGTTCAGGCAATCGCTACATACCATGGCAGTTTTTTCTTGCTCTCAAATTTGGATGTGGGCTTCAAGACGATCTGGTTTTGAGCATACAACTATCAACAGCGATTCAGCAGAGAGGTTTCTACCTGCCACAGCTGAGAAGCTTCCATCCAAGTTACTCGTTGTGTCCCTTTGCATCCATTACAGAGAAACAAATGGTTCCAAGGAGAAATTGGTCACTTCTCAAGGTATTTTAGACAGACAAAGTCGCCCTTGGGGCATGACTCTGTCCACAACAATGGGTGACTCCTTCAGATGCAGCGCCGGGAAGCTTGGTGAAAAGCCTCTGACAGCCTGTTCTGGAGGACAGCTCCAGTTTTGCCTGACCAGGCAGATGGATCATGACCCTACACTCTGTTACTGACCATTGCCAGTGAAACGAGCCCCTTGCAGCAGACAATGTCCCTGTATCCACCACCTCCATCTAGTAGTACTGTTCCCTCCACCTTCACCTCTTCTCCACATCTCTTTCTTCTTCAGCTCAGTGGTTTAAGACATCACAGACTAATTCCCTCTTGAACCACGACTCATATCTTTTCCCACAGCCCAGCTCATTATCTCCTTGACTTTGCTCATAACAGCTGCAGTTTCTTCCCACTCATTTTCTCCTCTTTAACATTGGTATCAATGATCTGGACGAGGGGACCGAGGGCACCCTCAGTCAGTTCGCAGATGACACCAAGTTAGGCGGGTGTGTCGATTTGCTCAAAGGTCGGCAGGTTCCACAGAGGGATTTGGACAAGATGGATCATGGGTTGAGGCCAATGGTCTGAGGTTCAACCAGGCCAAGTGCCGGGTCCTGCCCTTGGGTCACACCCTGCAACGCTGCAGGCTGGGGGCAGAGCAGCTGGAAACTGCCCCAGGGAAAAGGACCTGGGGGTGTTGGTAACAGTGGCTGGAGAGCAGCCAGCAGTGGGCTTGTGAGTTGGTAAATTTGGGCGGACCTTTGCAGCACTGGGGTGATAAGGAAGCCCCTTACTGCTGCGAGACAGACACTGAGGTGCTGGAGCGTGTCCAGAGAAGGGCAACGGAGCTGGAGCAGGGTCTGGAGCACAATGCGCTGAGGAGTGGCTGAGGGACCTGGGGGGGCTGAGCCTGGAGCAAAGGAGGCTCCGGGGAGACCTTCTGGCTCTGACAACTCCCTGACAGGAGGGTGCAGCCAGGGCGGGTCATACTTTTACCCTAGTGCAAATACCAAGTGATTAACATTTCAGTTGAAGGTAATTTGCTCGTGTCATGTGGCAAGGTTGTCTTTTACAGCATCTCCAGTGACAGCCAGATGGGATTTGGCCCCCACAGCCCTGCTCCCTCAGTGATCACTGGAGCGGCGGCTGCTTTGCTGTCCATCCTACCCATGAAGGACCTATTCAAACATGTACCTTCACCCTCACAGCGTGCTGTTGCTGAGGGGCTAGGCTCTGTAAGCCAGACCCTTGGAAGGAATGGAAAAGTACAGCCACAGGTAGACAAAGCACGGGTCAAGCAAGGGTGAAGCATGGGTCGATCATGTGTACAGGAGCAGGTGTGTTAGCTGGGAGGAAGAAAGGAGGGGACGATGGTTTAATTGGTGCGTCAGTTCGTGTCCGGGCAGTGGAAGAAAACTTGTGACCAATCACAGAAGCCTACATGGACTAGAGTGTGTATATAAGCAGGTTGTTTACTAAAAATAAAGATCAGATGATGAAAAGTCTTCTTGAAAAACCTTCTGAGAAAGCCTTCTTGAGGAGCCTCATGTTCTGAACAACTAAAGTGTGCATGTCACTGTCGGCCTAACACTCCATACACCGTGCTCCACACAAGCCTTAGATCTGGCGGGCACTAAGGATGCCAAATGTGTCCATCATGCAGTAGTTGATCAATGCACCATCCCAAGTAACTTTTCCCATGGATCAGTGTAGCTCTACCGAACAAAGGACAATCATTTCTTTTTCACTTTTAAAGATACCAAGAGTGTGACAAAGATTTCCCAAGGCACCAAATGACCCATCTGGAAAGACACCGCCACTAAAGCCCCAGATTGAGCACGTTCCTCTTCCTGGGCGACTAAAAATAGTTCAAGCAAAAAATGACAAACCAGAATATTTCTGCGACCCTGAAGGGTTCCACTAATTATTGTAGAACAATACTTAAACTTTTCTCTTTTTCATTAGACTGAAATCTGAGTCTTCCCAGAGCAACATCATAATCCTACAAGTCCCCAGCAGGTTCCAATCCCCTCTTCTGGCCCAGCTTAGGTCCTTATTTTGAAGTCCATGAGATTTCTTCCTGTGGTGTGCAGGGTTCAGGGCTGCCTGTCCCACAAGAAACGCCGTACAGTAAAAGGGAAGGAAGAGGCACTTTTTGTAACTCAGTGTATCACCGTGTTGAGAACTCGGAGATGCACAGTGACACAAACACCGTGAGGGCTCCTACAAAAACCGGAGTCTGCAAAAGGAGAAATACCAGTGAGGAAAAAAGGAAAAAGGCACGTGTGGAAGTAAACTGTGGACTTCCTGTGGGCGTTGGTGCTGGAAGTGTATTTCTTACCCAGCTAGCAGAAGAGAACAGGAGTTTAAAAGCTTTGGCTTGGATTGAGTCGTTTGAAAGGGCTCTACTGCGCAATCACTGCTTTGGAAGCGATGGTGACTTTGGAGCACGTCCATGGCGGTTCACATATGGATCCTTTGGACAAACCACAGGCACTTTCTTCCCTGATTTTACCCAGCTCTGAGCGTGGTGTAGGGGCAAGTGGGTTTATCTGACCACCTGCAAACAGCGTGGCAACCGACAGGCTGGTGTTTGGAACTGCCATCACCTTCTCAGTTGAGCCAAGTAAGTTCTGCTTGTTTCAGCACTAACGTATTCCTTGAGTTTGTGGTGGGGTGGACAAAGGGCTGGTGTGATGCGGCAGCTCCCCTGAGCATGCATTCTCCAACCAGCGCTTTGAGTCCTCGGCTCATCTTTGGTTAACAAAGAGAGTTCCCAGCGATGCACCAGCACTACTCCATGGTTCCTCACCCCCTCCTGCAGCTGCAGGGCTAAATTTAGGCATCTTTATGGCTAAATTTAAATCTTTAGGGATTTAAATTAAATTTAAATTTAAATCTGTTTTGGGATAGGTGAATGCAGCTCCAGTTCCTGGGGGGTAGGGAGTAGGACAGCAAGGTACTTCCAGCTTCCATCAGCCCAACCTCCATCTCTAACTTGGCAGTTAACAGTGCAAAAGGTGTTCCACCGTGAACAAACAATGGAAGGGCTTGGTGGGTGGCAGCCTGAGAAATGGCATTTTGGACTTGTTACTTCAGTAGTCACTGTGTCATGACTCCTGTTCTTCAAGAAAGGGCAGGGGGGTGGAGGGGAGTGGGGGAAGGGAATTCTTTCACCAAAGAGTAGCTTCAGAAACTATTGGTTCCTCTAAAGACAAGAACAGGTTTTCCAGGTTTCTAGAACGCTGGTATCCTGACTCTTTGTAGGGCTTTTTTCTTTTTTTTCTTTTTTTTTTT
>NW_010395295.1:0-4027 GCF_000710305.1 Buceros rhinoceros silvestris | reverse complement strand
TTTTTTTTTTTTTTTTTTTTTTTTTTCCTGTGGAAGATATTCAAAAGGACTCGAAACAGCTGAAAACACGGCAGGAGCTGGGCTTCCTGAGAAGCTCCAAGCTCAAGAGCCATAGAAAACCTTCTTTAATCACTACACAGTTTTTTAGACATCTCCTCCTGAGAACAGCTACGGAATTACTTCATTCATTCCCTGTAGGCTTCTCGTTGGAGGAAGCCCAGATCCACAAGAAGATGGAGTATCTAACTGATTCTGTCATTCTTGAAGGTGACGTGGAAGAAGCAGGGTGGTTTGCAGAAGTAGATTAACCGCTTTTTGTGCACAGTACAAATATAACCGCTCCCCCGCCTCCTTGCAGCCAAACATTTGTCAATGGAAGGTTTGACCTCATCTTCCGTTTGTATCTGCAAGGGACCCCACTCCTTGGGACAGAGTTGTAGAGTGGGGTGACACACCAGCTTCTCTCCCTGGGTGCTATGGTGAGGCCTTTCAGCCTCAACAGATATTCTGGTAACAACAAGCTTAGGAGCCCAAGAGTTTAGAAGCTCCAGTGAAAATCCACCCTCATACTCCCTTTCTGCCTGTGATCTGCTCTTCAGCAGACATGGCTGGGCTGTATCTGAACTACAGATGATTTAGCTCTCAGAAAACAAACCCATACCCAAATGGTGCTTCTTTTACAGAGAATCAAGAAGAATCTGCCCCAGAAGTCATCGTGCTTAAATCGAAGGAGCCCAAACAATACGACAACAGACTGAACGTGGCTTGTTTGGCCAGGACTTTCTACCCGAAGAACATCACCCTTGAAGTGCCCAAGAGTGACGTTGTATATGATCTCAAGGCACCTCTTGTCACATCTGAGGGGACCTACAGTACCATGAAGGTAGCTGCAGTGGAACCAGGTGCAGAGGTGACCTGCAAGGCTACGCACGAGGGGAACAAGACTTCAACCAGCACAACGCTGCCAGGTACAGTGTCGGGGTCCAAACGCAACATGATTCCGGGAGCTGCATCTTCCAAGGCTTTTTCTCGCCCTTTGAGAAGGTAGCAGGAACAAGGAGGTACAGTAAGAAAGATACTTAGGTGAAGACCAGATGCTCCAAAGCACCTGGCATACGTGATCCTAATTCAACTCTTTAAGCAGCTGGAGTTTTCTTCCCCAAAAAGAAACAAACCAACCAACCCTGTAGCCCCTCCACACCCCGAATCCCCCTGGTATTTGTGAGTCGACCTTTATCTAAAGCGGAATAGTTTGAGGGGCATGAGTACACACGCCTGCCAGAAGAAAGCTTGGAATAACTTCTGTGAAAACACAAAATCAAAAAGGACATGTGATTTTTTTTCCCCCAAAAAATTGGTTGTTTTTTTTTGGTTTTGGTTTTTTTTTTTTTGATCGCTTTTGAAATTGTTCTTTTCCTCCCTGGTGAGGTTCATTTCAAAAGGGAGCCAACCCCAAACTCAACGATCCTGTTGGTTTTTTCTGCAACCACATGTAGAAAGTTTGAGTTAATCTCAGAATTTATGACCCTCCATCTCCAGTACCGCTGGGAAAAAAGCTATGGGTGCATTTAGCGTAGTTTTTCTATGGTTTGGATACAATTTATAGTGTGTCTCAATCATTCCACAGAAGAGAAAACTGAAGAATTTGAAGCAGTTAACGCTTGCTCCTCGACAGATGCATCTACAAAAGGTCAGTTGCCTAAAGGAACGATAGAGTGTGGTTACTTAATGCATGCAAACGCTTCGTCTTCGGTACAGAAATGTCTGAGTTGTAGACACTTACTAACCAATAAGCTGCTCTTTTTGTGGACTCAGCACCACAACATGAAAATCTGCTTTCTCCGGTGCAGGAATGTTGAAATTTGAAATACTTATGGAGAAATAACCTGCTGTTTCAGGTTAGCAGACTCAGGAGCTGATAGATTCCCATGGGATGAAACAGCAGTGGGAAATAAATCCCCACGGGGCAGAAACCTCCTCTCCCTCCTGCAGCTCACACACTCTTCTCTCACCTCCTGCTTTGCTCCTACTGCCCTCGCCCAGCTGCGATGTGTGCATTTTCCTTTTTTTGTTGTTCCCTCAAGACCACGCTCCCTCTCCTCATCTCCTCTTTAAAGCAGGTCTCAAAACGGGGAGAGCGAACATGTTGTTCATGGCCGTGTTGGGCTTGAGAGTCCTGCTGGCAAAAAGCATCATGCTTAACACCCTCATAACTATCAAGCTGCTTCTCTTCTGAGGTAAGAAACACAGCGGTCCGTCCCTGGGGAGGGCCAGGAGTGAGCAGTTGCCTTTGCATCCCTCGGTAGCTCCACCAGGAGTGACAGCTGCTCCTGATTCCACCAGAGAAGGGAACGTAACCCAAATAGCACCTCATCCCCAAACCACCTTTGCATCAGGCCACACCAGAGCATCGCGGCTCCTACCAGAAATCTCCTGCTGGTTGTTTCCAAAGTCTGAATAAAAGTCCAGAGCAGCAAGAACTAGAAAGGGAGAATTCCAAAGGCCGACAAATGTGAAACATGGAATGGAAAAAGGAGGAGGGAGAACTCTGAAGACCAAAAAATTTTGTGCCGTGCATTCTGGGTTAACAGAAACTCGGCACCACCACGTTAAATGTGCGTAAGAACTCAGACCACACATTGTTTGCTCTTTCAGGTGCTGGTTAAGCGAGCCAGCAATGGCTGAGGAAGAGCAGGAAAGGACACGCGGCAGGATAATTAAGGCACCACGAGCCAGCGTTGCTGCCATCAAAGGCGTAAAGAATCAATGAACCCCCCAGTTCCTGAAGATCTACGAGTCCCTTTGCTTCATCAAGGCCCTCTTCCAGCATCACCTCGAAGCTTTCTTACACAGTGGTCTAGCTTCGCTGTTAGAACGATTTCTACTAGCTCCGTAGGAAAGGTCCCTCAGCCCTCTGCTAGGCAGGAATAGCTAACTCTTCTTAACTGGTACCTGCGTTTTTGGTTTCCTTAATCATGCCAAAATAAAGTCGAGCTATGCTGGCTCTGCACCGTACCCTTTCTGTTGAAGGGTAGGTGGAAACTGTTTAAGTTCCGCTGCCCTACCCAGTGACCACGGAGAACTAGGAAACCACTGACTACAGTCTAGATTTCCCCTTAACTAAATTTGCCCGCCATAGGCTTTCCACGGGGAAAGAGAGAATCTTAATTATTCACGCCCCTTTCACATCAGTCAGGCTGGGAACCAGAAGATGTGTCTAAAGTAGAAAAAAAAGGGGCAGTGTGTGCATTAACGTACAGACCTCAGAGGAGAGAGATCAGGCTGCCGATTTTCCACTCAGCAATACCTGGATGGGGCCAACAGGAAACACCGTGGGGTGTTTTGAGAGATAAACTCACTGGTGGCTTGGCAGCCAAATAAAAACCCAGCGTCAACTTGTCTCACAAGCTGCTGCCTGCTTGAAGCAGGATGCTGCGGTTAAAAACTGGCCAAAGCACGCTGAACAAGACAACACACACACACACACACACACACACACACTTTTAAAGAAATGCTGACCACTTCCTGGGGGGCAGGACCCACGACATTTGTCAGATGCTGACTGAACTTCTGCTGGCTCCAAAATGGCCCCCAGAAAGGTGTGGGGCAAAATCTACTTAACTACCCTTGACCAGTTTAGTTGTCCAAACCCTCACTCGTGTCCCAGCGATGTGATGTTTCTCCGGTGAATCTGCTGTCTCTAGGTTCTGCAGCTCTGGGGGGGCGTCCCAGGAGAACACACTTGGCATGGGAAGCCATAGTGGGGTGCAGGCGCAGCCGGGAGCGAGGGGCGTGTGGTGTGGTGTGGTGTGGTGTGGTGTGGTGTGGTCTGGTCTGGTCTGGTCTGGTCTGGTCGGCTGTGCTTGTGGTTGGGGCGCTGATGGCAGCTGTGGCAGTTGTGAGTCCTTTCCGGAGCAGCCGGCTGGCCGGACTGGGAGTTGCTGGGGCCGTTGCCTGTGCTGCTCCTCGTCCCAGCTCTGGCTTCAGCGGGGGGGTGGGAGCTGACCCTGAGATAGCCGGGGGAAAT
>NW_010395294.1:0-9173 GCF_000710305.1 Buceros rhinoceros silvestris | reverse complement strand
CCTTAATGAATGTCTAACCTGAATGTCTGTTCCAAAATTTGGTGTATCTCTTTTTAGAAGCCAAACGTGGGCCCACATCCTGCCAGTTGCATGCAATCTAAAAGACATTGGTTCCTCCTAACAAACACACTGAGAACAGCCTGGAGACAGTGCAGTAATCCGACAGTGTCTTGCTTTCTTTGTCAAGCAACTCCACCTCTCTCTCTTGCTACATCTTGTGTCTACACTCTCCATGCCCTGTTGGTCTGCCTTAGCTTCTTTCTCAAAGCTTCTCTCTTGCTCTTATCATGGGTAGATGACTTCTGCAAGGACAGCAATACTTGACAAGATCTCCTTCCCATGCTTTCCTCAGCATCCATCTTCTTTGTCTTTTCCTTTTTAGAGGACACGGTGTTTACTCACTTGTGGGAGTTCCTCCCAATCCTTGAACTGCTCCCTTTTCTCCATGCATACCCACAAGCCTTGTTTTGCTGAGCTTTTCAATCTTACTGATTTCTTCTCTCTCTTAAGCCAATGACTCTCAATCCAGTTACTGTTATGTTAATTTACTGTTCATCATTGCTGCGCTAAATGTACACATGCATGTTCTGAGCTGAGGCAAATGTACACACTGTTGCCTAAACTTCAGTGAATGTGAGTTAAGACAATTCATATTACTTCATATTTTCTAGGGTTAAGGAGTGCTCACAGTAATGAAGGAAGTCTGAACCTTAAATTTGACTGTCTTTACATTTTGGCACCCTAAGACTTCCCTGTTCTCATTCTCTTCAACTTAAATTCCTTGTCTTTGTAACTAGTAATTTTCTTTTCTTTTGGACTGGTGCAATACCCACAATATGGAGGTATCTTTCTGAATGTATTATTTAACTCAGTTTTGAAGATGGACCTAAATTAATCCATGACTTCTCCATGTCGTGCTGTCACACTTTGTATTGCCAGAAGAGCAGATGACTATTTTGTCTGAAACAAAGATTAGAGTAAATTCATAGAGGCTTCCAAGGGCATTCATCCTAGCTTCATCATAGGGTGCTGTGAAGCTTCTCCACGTCCCTGCTGTAAACTCCAACTCCCAGCCCCTCACTTCCATCCTTGTAAGAATGAAAAACACTTTAATGGTATGAAGCGGTTGCTTTCAGTTTGGGCACTTTTAAAAATTTGTTTTCTCAAGGAAATGCCCCTGCACTTTTGCTAACAGGTGTTTGCATGTGTGGATACGGAGGAGTCCCCTTGCTCTTGTCTGCTCAGTGTCTTTGCCGCCCTTAGAGCACTCTTGTATGATGTTATAGACGTATTTCCATTGCTTGGTACTCTTGAGAACACAGTGGTTTACAGTCTTTTCATAAAATCCCTTTCTTACTCAATGCTTATGCTACAGGCATCAGTAACATTCATATTTTTATCTCTTCATCTTCCTTTTTTCTGTAAACAGCTCCATGAAACCACCAAAATTGGCACGTTTCAACTGAATAGCTACAGTATTGCAGTGCTGTGCAATAATTTCTCCATCCTCTCTCCCTACCCCAGATGTCACGTTCCCTTACACTGACACATCCAAAATGTGGTTGGATACTCCTGGAAGAAACTGAGTTGGGCTACAGATAGGGAACAGTTGAGAACAACTTTCTACCAGTTAACTGCTGCAGCTGAAAGGGTACCAAGGGCATTGCTTACCTGCTCATGTCAGTGTTTCTGGCAGGGGAAGTCACGGTTGAGCAGTGAACTATGGTGCCCTTAAAAAGGCTTTCCTCATCTGGGGCTCTCCAAAAGATTTTGGGGCAACTTCAGGCTAAGAATTTCTCTTCTGTATGATACAGTTTGACTTGGTCTTTTTGGGGTAATTGATTGGTCTTTAATAAGGCTAATGTGGACACCACATGGAGGTACATATTTTTCTAATTATTACGACTGCTACTTGCTTTCAGTTTTGGAGGGGAAATTTAATGCTTCTGACTGGGATATTCTATTGAACCTCTAAAAGCTGCCCTCTACTGCTGTCAGCCAGTGGACTTTTGGGACCTGCCCTTGGGTGCCATTCCCAGGCCTGCAAAATTGCCCTGGGCACAGCAGTGAGGACATTCTGGCTCATGGTATATGCAGTACCCTTTGACTGAAACCTAAGCAAGTTCACTAGAAATTTTTTAAAAATCTAGATTTACTGAAAAGCTTGCAAGATCTTTAGATAAAACTGGGGCCATGGAGTGATTAATGGAACCAAATGAAAAGAAAATACATAAATTTGATCATTTAATGTCAACTTTCATGTAAAGCTTCTGAGGGATTATCTGAACCTGAAGCTCACACTTAAACTTGTGAGATGTGAGACTATATGAAATTAAAAGACACAAAAAAGAGGATTGTACACTTGGGATAGAGTAAGTTGTTTCGGTCCTTTTTTGCATTTCCCCATAGCGAGAGGGCTGGCTCTCTGCAGCGGTGTTGCAGCAGCTGCCATCTCACTGCAGAGCACCACAGTAGGTGAAGAGAAAACTGCTGTTCTTTTGAAGAGTTTCTGAGCTTTTGTCTTTCTACAACTCACATGGCATGGAAGATAAAACAGCCTGATGGAAGGGGAGCATTTTTACCTATCATTTTGTTGAGCAAAATCCCCACAGATTATAACTCATCTGTTTTGTTGAAAATGCAGGTGAAGGATCAGAGGTGATTTACTTCGGTGAAGTAGAAGGGGAACTGTGACTTCCTGCATCAGGAAACCAGCTTCTACAGAAAGAAGGTTGCAGGGTAACATCTAAGCTGGAGCTGGGACTAGTGAGGGTCAGAAGGAGTGTTAAATCAGGGGAGGAAGGGGAGGAATGGAGCAAAGCAGAGCTGGGTCTGGCATGAGCTGCTGCTTTTGGGGACATATCAGCTCCAGGTTTCTCCAGGTGAGAGCAAGGCAGGGTCGGACACGACCACCTGTTGGAGAGGCCCAGAAGTTGGTGCTTCTTTAGCCAACGGGACAGCAGGACACCCTTGGTGATCTCAGCTAGTTACCCACTCCTTGTCTCCATGGAGGCAGTGGCAGCTGTCACTGAGGTTGCTTCAAGGACCAAAACTGCTTCAAATGACACCACGGACAGTATGACACACCAGTGCTGCTGGCCCTGATTCAGGCCCTGGCCAGAGAACTACTGCATGCTCTCATATGCCTGCTGCCCCCACTAAGGCTGTCTGTCACAACTGAAAACTACCAGAGGGGAAAAAATGCTCTTTTCTCCTTGTTAAAAAAAAACAGGCAAGCAGTATCACATTTACTCCCCCAAATAATAATAAAACATAATAATTACAGTGGAAGACAGCTTCTGTTACCAGGAGTTTGTCACCCGAGTTGAAATCCATCCAAAGACTATCTTGTTTTTTGAGGGGAGAGATCATCTCACATGTTCTTGATTTCTGCTCACATTTATGATCAGACCACTTATAGTGGTGTCTTTGCTGTCTGTGACTTGGCTCTGCCACCCCCAGGCATGTGCCTGTGTGCTGTCTATTTCCCCAAATGTGGGGGTGAGCAATGTTGCTGGTAGTGGGGTAGTTGTGCTCTGCGAGGATGATTGCTTTTTCTCTCCCTGGTGACAGCTGTGGTTGCTGAGGGGCTGCTGTTGCTATAAAATCATGTGGTGAGGCTGGTGGTGGTGGTAGAAGGGAAGAGAAGGAGGGGAGGGATAGTTTGCGTAAAAGAAAGTAGTTACTGTTTAACTATAGATTCATCTGCCTCATGTCTTCATCTAAGTTCACAATTTTCTTGCCAATGCTGTTGCTGGGAAGGGAGAGTCTGCTTAAATCATTAGCCCGTTCCTCTCTTTTGGCGTGCAAAATGAGCACTTGCTATTCCCTCTCTGGAAGCGCTCCTTACCTGACTCTGAGGAGAAATTCTTGCCCCTCCCATGCACCAGCACATGTGGCAGTACTTCCACAGTGCATTTCAAAATTTCCTTGGATGGAGCAGGACTTGGCTGTTACTCAGGAGGAGTGGCTCAGCACTTTTTAGACCTGTTGTTCTTTAACTGAAAGGCTTTATCCTATCAGAAGATAAAGATGTTACATGGCCAACCTTCCTGTCTGCAGACTGGAACTATAAATGGACAACTCCGATGTTTTGCTCATGTCTGCCCAAATCCACAAAGATTGTTAAAAATTAGCTCCTAGTCAGGAACTATTCAGATACTTATCTTAATGTTTAAACAGCTGTTTCCTTATTGGTGTCCTGCCCCATGGTTTATTCCCACAAACTGTCTGCTTCCATTGTTGTGCAGGGTAGAAACACAAGCTGACTGTCAGCAGCCTGCCAGTAAAGCATCAAGTAGAACAGTAACAACCAGGTATTCTGGCATGATGCAATCCATAGAAATTACTCAGATGTTAACTTGGGGCTGGGGGTGGGGTGGGGTGGTGGAAATAGCAGATGCACTTTCATAATATTTAAAATACAGATGACATTTAAGACTTTCAACTGTTTTCTTAAAAGCTTATCTGATTTTCTGTTTTCTATTTTAAATTCCAGCCAAAGGCATCCCTGAATGAAGAAGAAACAAATAATTTTTCCATCAAAGTCTAGAAGAAATGAAAATTTCAGTGTTGTTTTATTCATACAGCTACAACCTCAGCAGAGCTCCCTGCTCTCCCCTCCTTCCTCTTCCCCTCCTGCCAAGTGTGTGCAGTTACAGAGAGGGATGCCAGGCTAATCAGGTAGGTTTGACTCTACTCTCACAGGCAGTAATGATGTACCAGGATGAACGCTGTGAAAGTCTGCACCACTCTGGAAGTTAAAAGTCAAGGGCTATGACTGTATCTGGATTGTATCTGGATTGTATCTGGATTTCAGCTCTTCCTGAAAACTGAGAATGTGGAAAGCAGTGAACAGAGATGATAATTTCCTGGGAAGGAGGGAGAAGGTTTACATTTCTGGACCTAACATCTCTGGGAAGAGAGATCGTTTGAAGTATATGAACATTCAACCAGATCTTTTTCCCTTCACTCATGAAAGCTCTCCTGCTAAAAATGGGGAAACTATTTGTCCCAGGTACCAAGTGGGAAGGAATTGCACCTAGTGCTGTTTCAGAGCACTCATATGCTCAGGTTTGCTCGCAGCAGAATCAATGCGGGTGATGCTGTTATGAAAGCAGCAGCAAGGAGTGCTGCAGTTCAGCACAGCTCTGAGCCTGGCTGCCCCTCGCCAAGCAATGATACAGAAATCAGGAAGGATTCACATTTTTTCCTCTACTTACACAAGAGAGAATGGCAATGACATTTTGTCCTTTGCCCTTCTTTTAACACTAATTTGTTTTAACTTTTTGATTTTACTCAGCTCTTTGATAGCCAGTTCATTTCTGATAAATAAAACATTATTTTTATCTCAATTGAGTCAATTTTCTGTATCGATTGCTGGGCTTAAAATGTTAGAGGTCTCTGCATGAATCACAAGGAGGCAAAAGACACCTCAGATTTCATGGCTGTTTACAGTATGGCTAATATCAAGTCCTTTAGCCAGCAAAACACATTAGCTCAAAACTCAGAGGACTAGAAAAAATTACTTCGCCTGATTAACTTTAAGCTGGCATGTCTGAAAACATCAAACAAGAGTCAGCCTGCTTTTAAAATTTGTTTCCAGCTATAGAAAATGACCTTCTTGATTCCCACCAGCATTACATCTTAACTTGAAAGAGCTGCACTTTCCTCTCACATCCACAAAGGTGGCTCCCCAGACTCTGATGTATTGGATAACACTGCTGGAGACCCCTGCCGAAGTCCTCCCATCCATGTTAAGAGGGATGGGGAATCAGAATGACCTGCCTTTAGCCTCAGATCCAACTCCTTCTGCAGCAGACTCTCCCAATAGAAACAAGTTATCCTTGAGGTGAAAAATATTCCTTCAGCTGGCAATATTCTAGCATTGGAATGGTCCACATTGTCCCAAAAATACAGGATTTTCCAAATGGATTTGCAGATGAGGACATTCCAGGGTATTCTGACAGAGCCTTTTTTCATTTTTACATGACACAAGCAAACGTGTACTGTTAGCACAGCAGAGAAGTAATGAGTGGCCTTGTCTGAGCCCCAGCTAGAGGCAGAGCAGAGATATGCTGGTCCAAACAGATCTATCCATCTCCCAGTGTATTTCTTTTCTCCCTGCTGTCATCCTATGAGAAGACACAGTTGTTTAGGAGGAGAACTCACAAGACATTTCTGCCAGCCATAGAATATTATGTATTGAAATGACAAGGGACCAAGGTCCCAAAGCAAAAGGTGTAGAGGCAGGAGGATTTCTCTGCAAACCGTCACTTATGTATTTTGGGCTTGCTTGGGCTCTCAGTAGGGGAGATAGGAAGCAAGCTGTTGTTCCCTGCAGAGGGAGGTAGGAAATTATTCAAGACTAAGGAAATAAGAAATTACAGTGATTAGGTGTTTCCTTTCGGGGCTATCAACCCCCACAGTGCTGTTTTAAACTGGGTAACCTTCTTTCCAGCCTGTGCAGCAATTTCAAACAGGTGACTTTAGCTCATACAGATTTCAGTAGACTGAATTCATATAAAAAGGTGAGGACCAAGAATATTCCAGCAGTTTACACAGTGCAGAACAAGCATTGAGTGGATATTTACTGTGAATATTCTGCGTAATTTTTTCCCCTTTGTCAAAAGTATCAATGAACAGGATTTTAGAACCAAAACATGAACACCCTTCTCTCAGATGCTTTACAACAAATATTCTGCTATTTACCCAGTCAGGATAACCAGGTCAATTGTTTTTGGCACAAATCCATAAACATCAATTCCTCTGTCTGGTAAATGCTGTTTTTGTAGCAATCGGCAGGGCTGCTGTCTAGTCCACTTCCATAACATCCTGGTAGAAAACAAGCAGCAGATTTAGCAAAATGGCCAAATTCACTTAGAGAAAAAGCAATCATCTGAGGCAGGTGATTTCCACACACACATGTAAGAGCCCAGTGAACTGGTAAAAATATCTGCAAAAAGCAAGAAATAGCTCCAGTTTACAATAGGTGAAATTCCCTGCAATGCCGTAGATTAAAGGTGGGATCCCTTGTGTATAGTTTGACAGCAACCTTCAGCACAGAGGGGATTTTCATCCTATGACCTGCTTTGGTTTGGCCTTATTCTTGATATTTATCTGTCAAACTAACCTGTAACAGTCAATATTTAATTTGATTGACTATAACTGCTTTATATGTTGTGTGTGCTGACAGTTCTGATGAGTTATCAGAAGAGCAATGCCTAATGCAATAAATTATCAATTTTTTAATAATGTTAACTTTATTATAATAGAGTGTATAATCATTATATAGATTATTATAAAAATAAGACTAAGAACGTGCCAAGTTTAGAAAGATGTCTGCTTAAATTTTAGTCCTCAAAAGTGAGCAGACATTTTTTGATAGTAACCTGCTGTACTTCAGACATCCAAGCAAATGCTAACAAAATTAGTTTTCTAAGACACCTTGTAAATATTTTTCCTTGAAAAAGGTTATCAGATTTTAGGCTGCAAAAGCTGCCAAAGGATGAAATAAACCCATGTTCCAAGGACTGTTAAAAGGGTTGGTTTGCATTTTAATTTTAGGTATAGTATCAAAATATGTTTAAGTCCTGTATTTGCATTAGTAATCTAATAATCCAAATTATGCTTACATGATGCTGAACTTAAAACTGGCCATTACAACTCAGGAAAGAGCTGCTGTTGCCAGAACATTGGGCATCATCAGGAATGATATTCAGAACAGGATGGGGGCATGTTTTTCTGCTGTTTGAAACCTGATGTGCCCACATCTTGAGTACCATGTGCAATCCTGGTCTCTGCATCTCAAGAAGGGTTTAGTGACGCTGGAAAAGGTACAGAAAAGGGCAGCTACAATGATCAAGAGGATGGAGCAGCTGCCTTAAGGAAGATATTATAAAATCTGGGACTGTTTAGTTTAGAAAACAGAAGGTTGAGGTTTGCAAGAAAATGAAGGTGGTGGATATGCTAAACGTGGCAGTGTGGGCCTGTGCTACCTTATTAAATTAGTAGAGGATCAGCTTAAAATTAGTAAAAGGAAAGATTTTTTTTCCTTGGGCAGTGATATTCTGGAACTTGCTGCAGATGTTGTCAGCAGATTGAAAAAGGAATAAGACATATTTGTGAATACTAGAGGCAATAAGCAAGGAGGAGCCCTCTGGCATTCCCAACAAGAGGAAAAGAGAGAAGGACGTATTCTCACTTACGTGCACTTACCAAATAGCATCTGTTTTTTCAGTGTTGAGAAAGAATACCATGGAGCACAGACCAGTGGTCTGACTCAGTAGGCACTTGTTACAGTTTTCTGCTGTACAGCTGCTCTCTGTACTGAAGAGGATTTTAGTGCTAGCTGTACAATCCTTTTTTAAAGGAGAGGCTAAACAAGCTGATGGCGTGACAGGATGGGATATTGAAATAGTAGCTGGAACTTTTCCCTCCAGGAAAGGCGAACGTTCCTGTAAATGTTGAGAAGTTTTTACTAACAACAGGTTTTTCTGCATTTTCTCACCATTGTTTTGAAACGCAAAAGAGTGATACATAAACCATCCAAATGTAAGGAGAGAGATGTCACAATACCATATGTCTCTATAAAATCCAGATAAAAGTGTAACCTGTGTGAGTAGATAAATCCTTATGGAGCATTTTCCTTCCTCTTTTCACATTTCATGTCTCTGTCCCAGTTTTAGTAGGCTAACTATACTCTGTCTGCAAGTCCTTAACTTTCCTTAAGTCTCATCCTTAACTTTCATTTGCCATCTCTTGTAAAAGCCATCCAGCCTCACCTCCCTGAATGACAAAACAGCTTAATGAAAGGTTGTTGCCTATGGTTGGTATAAGACAAAGAGTGCAATCTGAAGAGTGAAGTAGCCCAGCACATATGTACCTGTTAAAATCTTCACAGGACTTGTGATAGCATTTCCAGACTGTTATCCTTGCACTTCACACTTATCAGAATTGAAGAGACAATAACTCATTGTCTGTGGACAAGTAAATTCACACTCTGCTGTGGTGTTAATCCTATAGACAGCATGAGAGCTACATACAGGAGGTGCACATGGCCTTTTCCATATTTTTCTGTCATGCACTTGTACCACTTACTAAATAGAGGTCTATCATCCTAAGATTTTCTCTCAGCTTCCCCATAAATAATAAATAATAAATAATAAATAATA
>NW_010395293.1:6277-9128 GCF_000710305.1 Buceros rhinoceros silvestris | reverse complement strand
AGAGGCGTTGGCCAGGGCTCTGACCCCCTCCCCACGGCTCGTCCAGCTGAGGCCGTCCCCTCCCGCAGGAGATTTGCCAAAAGCAGCTGAATGTGGTTTTGAAAGAAAAAATGGGTCCAAACTGGGGAAAGCAAACCAGCAGGTAAAGTTGGCGCTGGCTCGGGGCAGTGCGGTGCTGTGGATGTGGGCACAGAAATGCCATTTTACCCATTTCTGCCCCCTTTTTGACTGCATGTACCAAACGGGCACCGCTGAGAGTGTATCTCTGGAAAGGGATTAAAGCAAACGGCTCTTGAACAACCAGCGGGAGCTTCACTCGGTTTCTATTTTTATTAAAAGTGTTATAAAGAGAAAACAGCAGCAGCCCCAGGAGGGCAGCCCGGCCCAGGCACAGCCCCTGGTGCCCGCCCTGCTGTGGCTCAGCAGGGACATGCCAGCTCCCACCAGGCTGGAGAAATGGGCAATAAATAAGGTGAGTCGCAGTATTTATTTGCATTTGAGGGAGTGCCCGGTGTCCTGTCCGAGCGTCTGATTGATCCCCCTCCCAGTGAGCACAGCTCTCCCTTCCCTTCCCCAGTGCACTTGAGGGCATGTTTGTGCTGGGCTTCCTCTTGGTTTGCAGAGCCTGGCTGCTCCGTCTCCAGTGGGGCCAGCTCAGGATGACCAGAGGGAGCACGAGGACCCCCGTGTGGCCTCGTGGCTGGGCACTGGGAGGCTCCAAGGTCCCATGGGACTGGCAGTGCTGGCTCTGCGGGATCACGAGAGGTCCTCAGCTTTGCCAAGGATGAGGCAGCATCCGCAGGCGACGGCTACCGGTTGGCACTCAGGAAAGCTGTGATGGCAGCGGAGGGGCAGCACCCATTGCTTGGGGCCACCGTGCTCCTGCAAGACGCTAACGCTTCTGGCCAGGGCCTGGGAAAGTCCTGTATTACCCAGTCATGTTCGAACCAAGTCAGGTAGTTTAACTCTCAGGAAAGCTGTGATGGCAGCGGAGGTGCAGCACCCATTGCTTGGGGCCACCGTGCTCCTGCAAGACGCTAACGCTTCTGGCCAGGGCCTGGGAAAGTCCTGTATTACCCAGTCATGTTCGAACCAAGTCAGGTAGTTTAACTGCAGGGCTTGGAGCACCGTAGAGAACCTCCAGATCATAACAGTGTTTATGACTTGATTGTGGTTTCCTAAATCTTTGCCATTGTTGAAACCAAGGCTCTGCTGCAAACAATGGAGGAACATTTTGTTCCAATCACTGTGCGGAGGGATGAGGGCAAACACTGTGATCCCGCATCTCACTCTTGTTATCGTCCTTCCTGGCCTGGCCGACCCACCGAGGGGCCGGGAACGGTGGAGGCCAGGCTGTGTCCGTCTGGCTCAGGGCTGGGGGGTTGCGTCTCCATGGCCATGGCACAGCTTCACGCCGAGCATCCCCATCTGTGTGAGCTCCAGCACTGCCAGACGTTATTTGAAGCATTTTATTTATTTTTTTATTTTCTTCTTCCACGGCTGAAATTGAGCCCTGGAGTGGGATGCACAGAGCAAGGCTGGACCGCGTCCCATGGCCTCGTCACCTCTCACAGGACTTTGGGCAGGATTTTTTCGGTAGGTGAATTGGCCGAGAGCCCCACACGCTGTCCCTGAGCTCTCTGGCTTGACGGGGTTACGAAACCTTCCCAGTGCCCAGGGCAGCCCATGCCCACTGTCCCCTGCCACCAGCGCCGTCCCAGCCTCCTCGGGACCAGTCCCGTCCCGGGCAGGGGCTCACTGCAACAAAAAGCTGTTTAGGGTCACACCTCCGTGGCTGCCGATCTGTGTGCTGGGGGTCCCTGCCCTGGGATCCTCCAGGCAAAGCCGGGGGATTTTAAGTCACTTAAAAGCAACTCTGTCCCCCAGCTGCCCTGTCCCCAGCCAATTTTCGGGTTGGCACAAACTGGCACAGGCAGGCAGCCCCATCTGTGTCCGCGGGTGCCAGGGAGCCCACAGCGCTGGGGCAAGGGTGCTCCCCTGCATGGGTGACGGGTGGTGAGTGACGGGTGATGGACGTCCCCCAGGCATCCCTCATGGGCTGGTCACCAGCAGCACACGGTGCTGGCCTACCCCCTCCCCAATTTAATTGATTTCTTTTGGTTTCCAACCCCTAGGTCAGGGATAATGGAACCCAGACCGGCGTTTCCATTCCCCTTCGCTGCGCATTGGGCTTGTTAAGCCTTTTTTCCCTTTTTTTTTTTATCAAATCAAAAATTCTCGCTCCACTCCAGAGCTCTGCCTGGAAGATAATACACATTCAAAGGCAGTGAGGAAGGTGCGTGCAGGGGATTAAATTAGAAACGTTTCCCTGGGAGAAAATGTTAAAAAAGAAAAGAATCAATTCTTCAGAGGGGCTGAGGAAATCGGAACCACATTGCGTTATCTGTCGACTGGATGTTTGCTTGCAGAGATTTTTTTTCTCCCTGAGCTATGCACTGGAAGCAGAACTCCGTGGCGTTCCCAGGTCTGCGCACTGTAAATCTCTTTGAAAGGTGACTCTGCCTGCTGCTGCCAAGCTCCTCTTCCTCAGGTGTCTTTGGAGAAGGACGGGGACACCCACCCCGCACCCAGCAGGGAGGACTGGGGACCTGCAGAATCTGCACTGGCTCTTGGGCGTGGGGTTTGGGTCCATCCGTCAAAACAATGATTGACTCAACCCCCCTCACACCCCCGTCACAACTCTCTTATCTTGGGGGTGTTTTCCCGGTGCATCCCCCAGTCCAGAGCCTGATCTAATCCCGCTCCCTCCTGCTGCTTCTCCTTGAGGTCCCAGTAGGTCCCAGAGCCACTAGTGCTGAGAAGGGGAGGACGTGGCCACGCTGCCTGCCCC
>NW_010395293.1:5962-6210 GCF_000710305.1 Buceros rhinoceros silvestris | reverse complement strand
CTGGAGGTCCCGGGAGGCCCCAGAGCCACTAGTGCTGAGAAGGGGAGGACGTGGCCACGCTGCCTGCCCAGCGTCGGCCCTGGGCAGGTCAGGCTCCCACCGCGGCTGGGGGCATCTCAGGGCATTGTCAGATCAAAATTAAGCAGCTTTATGTATTTTCTTTTCCTAGATGAGAGTTACTGATCCTTGGGGAAGCATGAATGCATCTTCCAGAAGCTGCGCTCCCCTCTCGGTGCGTGTGGCTGCCA
>NW_010395293.1:2614-5802 GCF_000710305.1 Buceros rhinoceros silvestris | reverse complement strand
CCAGTGGCGCCGCTGTAGCCCTGGCTGCTCCACGGTGCCCAGGGCAGGGCAGCAGCCGGCTCTCCTCTCCTCATCACCCACAAAATCACCGGTGGGGAGGAAATAGCCAGGAGAGGCCCCTCCCCTCGTCCTGGACAATTTCCCTTCGTGGATGACAAACACAAGGGGTTCAATTTTCTGCACATCCACACCCCATGTCCCACCACGCCCAGGAGTTACTATGAGTTCCCGGGGAAGGTCCCTCCGGGCAGGTTGTCCCCTGCAGCTTTGCTTTGTGCTGCTGTAGGTATTTATTTCCTGGTTTTTCTCCTGATGTCATTGCAGGTGTTTTGTACTCCAGCAACTCTCTGACCCACTGCTGGGTCCCCGGGAGCTGCACACCCACCCGCTCTGCTGCACACCCAAAGCCAGGGCTCCCCAAGGCGAGTGCTGGGGTGGCCACCTCCACCACAGGTACTGGCCAGGTGATTCCAGGCAATGGGAGACCCAGGCTGCAGGTTGGACCGACTCTTCTTCTGTTTTTGCCGAAACTAGAGCCTTTTGAAAGCACGGGACGCCCTGGCAAGCACAGCAGGATTTGTGTTTCCCACACTGGCCTCTGGCTGCAGCAGGGTTGGATCCAGCAGCCGTGGCCGAGCTCATCTGAGCTGCTTTTCCCCCAAACAAGGGAAACCTCCCCAGGCTGTTAATACCACATATAAATGTCAATTCCTGATGTTGCTGCAGGGAACACAAAGTGAATGTATACGGGCGGGTGGATTTTAGCTCCTCTCGAACACAGGGAATGGCCAAATCAATCCGTGCTCCTGTACTCGGGGACGACCCAGCGGTGTGGCTTCCACAGCCAGCTGGCAGGGACGATGCCCATGTCAAGGGGAAGGTGCGTGGGCAGCTGGATCAGACCCTCCAAGGGTCCCCAGAGGGGATGGCTTCTTCACTATCACCCTGCCACCGTGCAAGGCTTTGGCTCAATTGGCTTCATTGCAGATGAAGTTGTAAGAGCTTCTCCCTGTCTCCAAGCCCTCCAGGAGAGCCGGTGGTAGCATGGGAACCTGTCCAGTGTGTTCACCGTGTTTACTCTCCCACTGGAATGTGAAGGTTCAGCTGGAAGATCTTTACTGGTGATTTATATCTGGAAGTTCTGTTTTCCCATCAGGGTTTATTTCTGCTGCAGGAACACAGAGAGGTTCCCAACTCCATCATCCTCATGCTGGTCACTGGGCTCTGGTGCCCACCCCTCACCAAAACCCCTAAGCCTTCCTTTACGAAAACCCTCTAGGGTTCAGGTAAAATACTTTAGAGTTGAGAAAAAAGTCATTCCTCCCATGTGAGTTTTTGAGACCCACCCAGGTCACATTTCCACCTCTTTCTCTGGGTAAAAGCGTGGATTTGGTTTGCGCTTTAGGAACGTGGCCCCTCAGTGGGGTCAGCGGTGAGGAGCTGCCAGAGAACAGGAGCTTGTGCCTGCGCAAGGTCCTTGTGCAGGGCTCAGGGACAGCCCTGGTGTTACCCGGACTAGCAGCTACAGCGCACCAACCCAGAGCTTTCCTTATTCCTGGATCATTTAGAAATTGCAGTTACTTGTTTTAAAGTAGCCAGCCCGCAGTCTGGGAGATCCCGTAGAGAATGCGTGTATTCCCGCACCTTCCCTGCTCCCAGCTGCTTTTAGAAGCTGGCTTTGCTGTAACACATATTAAAGGAAAGAGCTTTTTTCCTTCCCAGTAGATTAAGTTTGGCTAAACAATTCAGTGTGAACTGCTGGGCATGAGGCAGAAACCTGTAGGCTAAATGACCCAGCTGCTCCAGGTTTAGACCAGCATGGGATGAATTTCAGGATCGTATATTAGTTTTCATTTAATCTGATTATTCTGGGCTGCAGTTCCTGGAGGGTCTTCAGGTTATTGTCAGTCAAAAGAATCTTTAAAAGCTTCCATTTGCACTCAACTTTTCCCATTAGAAGTCTATTTTCATTATGGATCGATTTTTATTTTAATGAAAAAATGATTCCCCCAACCCCCCGCTTTTTTGTCTTCCCAGCTGGGGTTAAAGCTGAAGCCGCAGCGGGGTCTTGCCACTCAAAATACCATTTTGCTCTTTTGCTGGGGCCGTTGGCTTGGCTGGAGGAGCTTGGACAGAGGGCGAGGGGGCAGCTAGTGTGGGAATGCACCTCCTCCGCTCCCAGCCATGCTTCCTGGGACCCACCTCCTCATCCTCCACCCCTCGCTGGGAAAACGCGGTAAGTGGCTGGAATCCTGGGGGATTTCTAGCTCAGAAATCTCGGAGACTAACGCAGGACTAATTGATCTTGAAAGCCCAGTGCTGGCTGCTCGGAGTCGTGCTGTCAACTCACGGGCTGGTTTCTATCCACCACCACCTCCCAGCTACCAGGTCTGGGAGCAGCACAGCCTGACCGGGGGCTCTGGTGAGAGCAGCTCTCCACCCCCACCCCAGGCTGGGAAGGCAGCAAACGCCGTGGTTTGTGCTGGCAAGACCTGGCTTTTGGGCTGGGGTGGCTTCAGGCACCAAGCTGAAGGTGCCTCCCTGGGCATCCACCCTGCCTCACCCCAAGGGATGGCAGAGGGCCCAGAGCCCACCCCAGGACTGCAGGAGGGGAAAACCGGTACAGAGTCATCCAGAAATAACCCCCAAACCTGTGTTCATTATTTATGCAGATCTTTACATTGGAAGGCTGAACCTTCTGGAGCCCAAGTACCATCCGTGCTGCTCTGGCAGGCGATCCCAGCACTGACCCCCGGGGACCAGGACCATGCCAGCTCAGCGCAAGGCTCTGCAAGGACATCCAGGTGCCGGTACCTTGTCACTGCCTAAAATCCTCCGTTTGCTCAGGGTTTGCAGACAGGCAGGTGGGCACGATGGGGCTGAGCTGCGGTGCTGAATCCTCCCGGTACGAGCTGTGCCCCAGCCGTGATGCTGGGCACCATGCCAGTCCCCCCCAATGACATCAGGGTTTTCCATCCCCCTCTGCCTTTGCCCAGCGAGCCGGTGGCCAGGACAAGGCCCTGCCTTCAGTTTTCTGCAGTCAAAGAGATTTTGCCATGCCCACGTCACCAAAACGCCAGATTTTTCCCCCATTTCCCCAAGCACAGGCTGGGAACCTGCTTCCCCCGCAGTAGCTGCTGCCGATAAGGTTGGGCCTTGCTGAGCTTTTTCCTTCGTGGTCCTGTCGC
>NW_010395293.1:685-2559 GCF_000710305.1 Buceros rhinoceros silvestris | reverse complement strand
GGAACCGGCTTCCCCCGCAGTAGCTGCTGCAGATAAGGTTGCGCCTTGCTGAGCTTTTCCCTGCGTGTTCCTGTCGCCAGGACATTGATACTGAAATCACAGCACCTGCAAGCGGTTAGCTAGAATAATAAATAAGTGATAGATTATCCAATACAGCGTTGGCTTCAGATGAGGTCATCCCAGCACCGTGTCGTGGGGCTCGGGGGGGTGGCAGGCGGCTTTCCTGCTGCTGATGGGCTAAATGGCTCTTGTATCGGTCAATAAAAAAGTTGTCGAGATTAAAGAATCAATTAGGTATTAGCCAAAGGGGCAAAAGCGTAACCCAAACACACTGATAAAATCCAGTAGGTGATTATGGGAATGGCTCTTATTTCGTTTTACCTTTGAAAGGAATAATCGCTCGTTACAGAGCGTGGAGTGACCTGGGCTGGATGCTTTGCCAGCTTTACAGAGGAGGAAGCTCTGGCTGCACTCGCGGAGGCACGCTGCGCTTTAGGGCTGAACAGGCTTTTTTTGATACTTGCTTTGAAGAGCATCATTTTGTCCCTGCAAAATTGGCCAGGGGAGCTTGAGTGGTTACTTGGTGCAGCCTCAGCCCAGAACACTCTCACCCATGCCAGAGCTCGTGTTCGGGCTAAGGAGGGATGCTCTCAGGTTGGCGAGAGGGATTAGACTGGCCCTGAGGAGCCATTTCTGTCCCATTGGGGTTGTGCATGGCGTGTCCCAGGCTGCCCAGGGCAGTGGTGGAGTCCCCATCCCTGGAGGGGTTTCCCAGCCGTGTGCAGGTGCTGCTGAGGGACAGGGGGCAGTGGGGACCTGGCAGTGCTGGGGAACGGGGGGACTCGAGCAGCTCAAAGGGCTTTTCCAACCTGAACCATTCTGGGACTCTGACCAGTGCCTTGGTGTTTTGGAGCCCTGGGGCTCTGCGGCTGATTACACAAACTTTGATTAACCAAGTAAGATCCGATCAGCTGAAAAAGCATTTAGGGATGTCTGTATTATATTAGAGGTTTTTTCCCACTATTTGCCGTTGCCCAGGAACACGTATCTGCAGCTGGCCCCAGCCTGGGCTGGCAGCTCGCAGTCAGGAAGCGGGTTGAGTAATGTCACCTTCTGATAATTCACCCCAACATTTATTAAGTGTTAGTCTAATGCAAAGCCTTGCCTAATTTGGGGCCTCTGGCCAGAGGATGGCTCCTCGGGAAGGAGCAGCCTGAGCATCCCAGCCCGCACTGCAGCACTGCCCATCCCCTGCCCACGTGAGCTGCCCTGGCGATGTGGCTGCTCCGGGATGAGCAGCAGGATTGGTCACTCTGGGACCTGCCTGTGTGGTCCTACACCACGGAGCCTTCGCCAGATCATTTTCCAGGGAGGGAAGTTCAAATGAATTATTGGGGTTTTTTTCCCTCCTCCTATTAAGATGAAATGGTTGGTTTTACAAGGGAGAAGAGCACGGATTGCGTCGTTTCAGGTTGTTTCTGGGTGGAGCTATTCCTGAAGGGGAAGCCCGATGCTTTCAAGTGGGTTTTTAAGTCATTCCCACCCCACAAGAAGCACTGGCTGCTCCCTGCTCCCATCCAGAGCAAACCCCCGCCTGGAGACGGAGCAGCTCCCTGGGCAGGGCTGCTCTGCCCACACAATCCCTCCCTTTCCTGTTGGAAGGGAGAGATTTACAAGCGAAAAAAGCAAAAAGTGACCCATCCTGGGGCCTGGGGTCACTTTGGAGGTGGCACAAGGATCCTCACCATGCCTGGGGACAGCAGCCACCAGCGTCCCTTTTGCTGGAGCCAACTCGCAGGGTTGGGTCCTGCTGCCTGCGCTTCTTCCAGCGGAGCTCAAGCTGCCTGCACTGCCTGCCCTGCCTGCGCTGGGTG
>NW_010395293.1:0-247 GCF_000710305.1 Buceros rhinoceros silvestris | reverse complement strand
TCAAAACAAAAAAGAGACGCCACGGGGCTGGTTCCCCAGCCGGCATGACTGCTCTGGCAGAGGCTGGCTTTGCCCAGCGAGCGATGGGAGGGGAAGAAACACTCCCGGCTGGTGCGGGACCGGAGTTGGGTTTCAAGAGCAGGGAAAAAAGAGCCCGATCCTCGCTCGGGGGTTTTGCGCCGTTAATCTCCTGTTTTTCCTCTGTCTAGCCTGGCCGCCCACGCTCACCCAAGCTTTTGTTCATTAA
>NW_010395292.1:27968-28185 GCF_000710305.1 Buceros rhinoceros silvestris | reverse complement strand
CGCCCGTATCGGTCAACTCTTTGGCTGAAGGAGAGGCATCCGTTCAAAGCCAGTTTACAGCAGAGTCTTTATTTTTATTTTAAAAGCATCTGGAAATTAAAAATCCCTTTTGGCGCTCGTCCACTTTGGAGAGAGAGCCAGGCCTGTCGTCTGGCCAAGCTCTAGCTGAGTTGGGTGGATCCAGCGCTGGGACATTCTCCTAACTTGAGCAGACGCG
>NW_010395292.1:20718-27872 GCF_000710305.1 Buceros rhinoceros silvestris | reverse complement strand
GCGGGCTGCTGGCTTCCTTCCAGCAGCTCCACAAACTTCCCACGCCAAGCACAGGTTTGGTCCTCACACCATACGTGTGACAAGGCACGCGTGTTGCTCGGAGCTGTTCGTCGCGTGTGCCCAGCCCTGTGCTCTTCCCCCTCGAAGGGACGTCTGGCAGGTGGTGCTTTGGCCAGGGCAAAGAGCAACAGGCTGGCTGGTGCGTGCAGGGCTCACCCCAGGCGAATGGCTCCAGGGCACAACGTGGGTTATTTGTTTCCATTTGGGGTTGGGTGCACGTCTGACATGTTGGTCACCCCCAATAACCTGTCCTCGTGGGGTGGACACGTCACTGCAGCCTTCTCAGCAGCAGGGCAGGAGGTGACAGTAACCAGAGCTGGCTAAACCTGCAGGACCAGGTGTGCTGAATTTATATCAGAGCCCTGAAAACCTCTACATGAGGAGTGCTTTGTCCCCAAACCCGTAACGGTTCATTGAACTCCTTCCTTGGCTGGCTGGCCAGCCCCAGGAGGGTCATTCCGTGGGTCATGGAATGTTTTGGAAAAAGATAAGAAAAAGAGAAGTAAATACATACCCGTGTGCAGTTATAGTTGTGTAGATGCTTTTCATCCTGCAGGTGAGGTGCAGGCACTGGACATCTCCATTCTGCTCTGGCAGCTCTCACCGCTGGCTGCCCAGCCCCGTGCAACCCCTTGTTGTTTCTCTACAGTGGGAAGGCAGGTTGCTCTGAAACAAGGCAGAGGACAGAGCAGTAACAATGATTTTTCTGCTCTGTGCTACAGAATGAAAATCAAGAAGCCCTTTGAGAAGCCCCAACAACTTCAGATTGCCACCGTGGAGAACAGAACCTGCTGAGCGCAGCAGCTGCAACCCAGGAGACTGTCTTTTGTCCAAAAAGGTAGGTGAGATGAAGAAACGTATGTTCAGCTGGAGGAAGAGTCGAGGATCTCCAGGTACAGCTTTTGCCTACGTCCCGCTGAGTGCCCTGGGCTGCCCTCCTCCCCGTGGTGGGGTACTCCACGACCTGGGGTGGCTGCAGCAGCGGTGTGTTACCCTCTGCCCGCATCCACACCTGGGGGAAGTGAGGATTATTGCTTGGGAGTGTCACCGACGTTTCCTGTCAGGAGAGGAAGGCAATATGGGTACAATTTACTCCCGGGGAGATTCTGATTGGACACAAGGAAAATTTTTCACAATGAGAACAGTCAGACACGGTAATAATCACCTCAGGGAAGTGGTGGATTCCCCAGCACTGGACACTTTTAAGACTCAGCTGGACAGGGTGCTGGGACACCTTGTCTAGATCATGCTTTCCCAAGAAAGGCTGGACTAGATGATCCTTGAGGTCCCTTCCAGTGGGGTATTCTCTGATTCTACGATTCGATACCCTGCCAGTCTGGGGAGAGGGGATCAAATGGGCACGGATCCATCACGCCTCAGCCTACCCTTCCCAGCCTGCCCTGTCCCACCAGCTCCTGCCTCCAGGCACCGTCCCCATCTCTGCTCCAGCATGCTGGCAGCCACAGCGGATGCGCTTTCTCCTCTCCCTCCTAAAGCCCTGCCCTCACCGAGAGCTGGTCCTTACCAGGAAAGACCAATTTCACCACTTGTGCGGGCCGGTGAGGGCCAGGCACAGGGGACGTGAGCAGAGACTCTTCTCTAATCTTAGCTAAGCTCTTGCAAAGCCCTACTGCACATACACAAACCAGACTATTTCATAAAACTGGAACAACCATGGTCAGGTTCTTACGGCAGTGGCACCGTGCCCATCTTTATCACAAAGCCCATCTTCCCCCACTGGATTTCCAGTCCCTGTTTCAAAGTATGGAAGCATTAGATCTTTCCAAAGAAAGGATTTCCTGAATTATTCTGACACTGAAGAAACAACATATTCTTCTCTGCCCCGGCTTTTGCAGGCAGTCAAAGTACTTGGCTGAAAAAGTCTCACAAAAAAAAGAAAAAAAAGAAAGAAAAGTCAGAGTCGTGACATAAGAACAGGATCTTGCACTTCGAAGGGAAAAGCAAACTCCAGCTCAGGCTGTGCTACCAACTCTGTCTCTAATAATATCTGCCAACTTTGTGAGCCTTGTACATTGTTTAAAGAACCTAATCAAGTTATATATTCCTTTTGAAGTCAGACAACTTTGATTTAACAATGGCTTCAGAGCTTTGAAAAGCCCAATCTTTTCTAGTTTGTCTTCCACGATGGTTCCTTACCTGTCTCCCACCATTGAATAAATCATTATAAACATAAACCAGATGCCTAATGCTAACAATAACTTTAGAGAGCCCTAAGACGTATGGGCAATGACTAACACACTTCTAGCCTCCGGACTTAATTTAAAGCATTCTGAAATTCTGCACTGGTGAGATGAAGGCTGCCCGAGACAATAACTTTTACATTAAAAATAATCTCTGTCTTTAGCAGCAACAAAGTCAAGATCGTCCTCCGTCAGCCCTGACGTCTCAGTCAGCCGTGGGTGCTCTGCGTGCTGTTGGTGGCTTACATGAATTCATGCCTGAAAATGCTGGAAAAGGAAGAAAATAAGGTATCTGTGTTTCAGCGCATGGGAGTAGGGGCTTGTGCAACTTGCAGAGTGCGCAGCAGCCAAGCACAGCTCCCTGTAGCAAAGCTGGCATTGTTTCCAGCCGAGAGGGGACACGGGACAGTGCTGAGTCTCCGGACACAATGGCTCTCTGGGGCAGGAGCAACAAGCGGTTGAGTTGACCTCAGCCTCTGTGTCACCAGCTGAGCTAAAGCACCTTGCCTGAAGACAGATCACCGGTGCGTGGAGCAGCTCAGGGGCATGTGCTGGTGAGAGATGGAGTGTTCCTGACCTGGAAACCTCAGCCTGTGGAAAGCCCGTGGCTACCAGGTGCTCCAGAGCTGCTCTGTAGGGGATACATCGCTTAACAGGGGAATAGGCGTACATGCATTATTCGTACAGCTAAATCAGTGTCTGGAGATTGAGTTCTGGCAAAGAAATGAGGTTTTGAAGGCTTTGTTCAATATTCTTTTACTTTTCTATACCTGCACATACTGAGCTCGCCATTGGGTTAATCTTGCCATCTTGTTTGCACTTCCCTTATTTACAAGGTCTGCTGTCTTATTCATTTGAAGCAATAATAAAATAAAACAAATAAATAAAATAAAAAAATAAAAAGTGTAGAGAAGAAGGAAGGAGGGGAAGAAATCTTTGGATCTGCCCCAGCTAGGGAAATTCCTATGAGAGGAACTCTTCCACGCAGACATGCTTTGCCCTAGTGGCATACCGGCACAGCATGGCACAGCGTGAAGCTCAGTGCAGGATTTCCTGACACAGAATGCACCGAAGAGAGTCATCACGAAAAATACACCAACAGGAAGGCTCATGGGCAGCTCAGGGGGTGCAAAAACCAGGGGAGATTTCCCAGGCGCTCGCCCTTGACATGAAATTTGTGTTACCTTTGCATCACAGCTTGGCTTGTCCTGATTTCCGGCTGCTAGGTGAAGCTTCAGCCCTGGGCTTGTTTTTCATTCTGATTTTCAAATGAGAACTCACCAAATTATTTGATATGGGGAACAAGGCGAAGTGCAGAGTGGCCTGAATAAAGATTCTGGACCCAATGTAACCCCGGAAACTTTTGCCACCTGCTTCACCTTTGTGCTTTTGTTCGGCAACAGGAGAGATCCTCGTCCAAACAGACCCCGCCGGCTGCTTGCAGCAGCGCCAAATCTGTCTCTGGAGAAAGTTACTAGAGCACTAGAATATAAAGACCATAATTTATGCATTTTAGGCCATGTTTTTGATTATGTTGAAGAGCAAGCAAAACCTTCTCAGCATGTTTTACAGAAACCGTTTATTCGGGATGATGTTTTTCCCTTATAAAGGATGATTTACCTGTCTCTGGGGTGATGGGCTTTGTACAACACCACACGTGTCTGTTCCGGCTCCTTACATCTGAGGTACCAGATCCCAGGAAAAAGCTGTCCCATGGTATTGTGGCGTTTTCATGACAAACGGGAATCCTTTACAGGCAGCTTTTGTTTTTCCATCCCACTTAGCCATCCCTTTGTAAAGCGATACGAGAGGTTATTTACGTTGGGATACATCTAAGGGGATGAATAAGAACACGTGCTCCAAAAAGGGATCACAGCTGTTTCCTTTCTTACCCTTACCTGTTCTGCCGCTGAGTAATCGTCCTCATGCCGGCTCGCGAGCCGGGGCTGCTGCGCTCCCAGCCACGCTTAGATGGAGTCCTGACAAAGTGCAATAAAAATTGGTGAGAAACAAGCATTTTAAGTAATCATCTCATAAATTCATCAGCAATTTAATTTCCTTTTTAGGTCACTACTTTTTTCAGTTCCTGTTTGGTTTTGGAAAGGGTGACCTTCAGCCTCTGATCATGGGGCAGGCACGCAGAGAGGAGCCCTTTCTGCAGGAGCAGATCTGCTGTTGCATTGGCAGTAACAGTTTCCAGGAAGAAAGAAAAAGATAAAAGATAAAAGATGAAAGAGAGAAAGAGAGAAAGAGAGAAAGAGAGAAAGAGAGAAAGAGAGAAAGAGAGAAAGAAAAAGAAAAAGAAAAAGAAAAAAGGAAAAGAAAAAAAGGAAAAAGAAAAAGGAAAAAGAAAAAAGGAAAAAGAAAAAAAAAGAACAGGAAAAGAAAGCAAGGCAGCGTTGCAAGTGGGACGTGTCAGAGCAGTGTTTTGCACAGCTGTCTCACCATCGCCAGCGCAGGCTTCCAAACAAGCAAACAGCGGGAGATGCACAGCAAAAGGCTGTAATCATGGCTCGACACCTTTCCAGAGCAAGATGTTGGGATCCCAGGTGTCCATCTGATGCGTTTGGCAAAGACATGGTACACCTAAAAATAATGAGAGTGATATTCAAAAGTCCAGAAATTCACTTCATGTCTCTTCTCGTGACTGTGAATTCTTCCTGTTACCTGCTCCAGCTTTGACTGTGCCTTTTCCAACCGTATCAAGGGCTCCACCTGCCTGGCCACGAGAAGCGCGATGAGTCTTTGATGAGGTCTTGCAGGGCTCTGAGACCTTCGATGGTCACTGATGGGACATCACACTCAGGCAAGCCCAGGAATGCCCCTAGTCTGGCAGTCCCTGGATAAAATCTGGGTGAGTGACTTAACACCCTCAAAGATGGCCACGGTGAGTAATCCTCCAGGATCTGGTGCTGCCCTTGTAAATGCGGGCCTGGCAAATACTGTCTTGTCTTCTTTAAAAAAAAACCATCAAAGAATCCCATTTGCTTTTAAAGTCATGTTTAGTCGCAATACTCTGTTCCTCCAGAACATTATGGGGAGGACACAGTCATCTCAAATTCAGTGAGGCAGGATCTGCTCTGCTAACTGATACGCTGGAAAGATTGTGCGTCCGGCAGACGCCAGTGCGCGGTTAATTTGTGCTAGACACAACTGATGGGAGGTTATGCTCGACCCTGGAAATGCGCACATATGTTTTATTTCTACCTTCACAGAGGACACAATTCTGCGTTCTTGCATGTTTTACAACTTCTTCCTTCACCTTCGAGGCTTCACCAGCCTTGAAGGACTGTGGTGGGGGAACTTTTATCAAGGGGGCTGCAGAGGCTGGTTCTGTCTCCTTTGTGCCGTAGGTTCCACCAGAAGGGACCGCTGGGGCATAGGTTCAGCCCCAATTTATACATGGAAATGGTGATGCAAAAATCAGAAAAGTAGCAGCTTTTATCATCCCTGTACTTCTGGGGAAGACTGAGCATCCGTGACCTCTTTTGATGCCTTGGCGACAAGACTGTCAGGGCTGTTTCTTCTCATCCCTGTTTCTTAGGTAGCTTTAGTGTTGCGGGTGAGGAGATCACAGCAGAGAAAAAGGAAGATACAAACCCCTCTTTTCTTCACCTCTTGGCTAAACCGCAAATATTTTTAACATTTCTGCTAGGGGCTGATTGCCCCAGTGAGTCTCAGAGCTCTCATCTCTGACTCCTCTAAACCAGAGACTGCTTACATGAGACCAGCACGTGCCGATACTGCTTCACACTCCACGGCTCATGGACTTCACGTAGCGACAGCAATGGGCAACGCATCCCTGCAAGCCTCTTAGTGATCTTATGATTGGTTTTTTCTTTAGAGGACAGGAGAGAAAGGCAGGATGGAATTCCTGCAAATTATTAAATTCAAAGATCTGTTGATCTTGACACCAGTGGTAAATAATTTCAGAAAGATCTTTAACAAGTCTCACTTTAAAGCAAAAAGTATGTCCACTTTAAACCCTGCTTGTCCAGTTTGGCCATCTAAATCAGTGCTGCGGTCCTTTAAAACAGCCAGACTCCGCAGGAATTGCCAGAGAGAGGCAGACTGCCAAGTGTGAAAGGGAAAAATGTGAGCAACTCCATAACAGGCAAACACGGGGCGATCCCTTCCCCCAGCAGAGCTCATCTGAACCTGCAGACTAGCGGGAACAGTAAAGCAAGAGGTTTTGCCCTACTTGAACCACGGTTCATGTGAACTCGCCAGCGCTGGCTCTCCTCCGTAGGAAGATACTGCAAAGCTTTTGGCAATGTTATGGAAACACCTCAACGCACATTTTTGTACGCCCCTCACCACCTCCCTCCCAGAAGCACCCTAACCTCTTCAATAAAATCCAACAGGAGACGTAACGTCTTGTGGCCTTTGGGTACCCGACCGTACAGACAGGTACCACTGTCAGGGCTCTTTGAAAGCCACAGGTGAGGCTCGCGCGAAGAGCCTGGGTTCCTCACCAGGAGACACCTGAGTCTCAGGGAAGGAAGAGCAGGGTCACCAGAGAACAGTGTAACAAGCTTAAAGAATTAGCAATTGCCTAGGCCCCAGGAAAATCCAGTGCAGTTGGAGGATCTGGCTAATCTTTTACTCTCCTAGTAAATCATTCACTGAGGCCATCTGTGAAATATGAGAAGAGCACCTTCAACCCAACATTCCCACTGAGCAAAGCTCTTACTAGCTTGGCCGGAAAGAAGCTTTCCTGATAAAGTTGATAGCTCGTCCAAGCCCTCAAGGTTTCCAGCAGCAGTAATCCTTCAGGGGAGAAGAGAGAAGCAGCCCTTGAAGGTCCTGAAGTATGGTCAGGCACTTCAGCAAAGCTCAATGGAAAAAAAAAAAAAAAAAAAAAAAACCCACAGCACCTACCAGGGCCCCCGG